>NC_092859.1:68153154-68218631 GCF_032062135.1 Pyxicephalus adspersus
AATGACCCAAACCACAAAACACATAAAAAAAAATGTGCACCATAAAAACAATACATGTACCCCCTATTATTAGAGGGGTATGTTGTAATTATTCAGGACTTTGTGGAAAAGGTATTTCACAATGAGAGCCAGTCTAGAAAAAAAAGTTGTTTGACCTATAACTTGCAGACAAAATCTATTGATGCTCTGACAAACCAAATATTGATTATATATTCTCAACTACCTGACATGTTTCACCTCAGCTTCTTCAGGAGAGCGAGATAGAAGTCTTTGAACAGAACAGATAGAAATCTTTGAGCGATCCCTCAAAGGGGCTCACAATCTAATGTCCCTACAGTCTACAGTCCCTAGGGCCAATTTTAGAGGGAAGCCAATTAACCTCACTGCATGTTTCTTTTGGGATGTGGGAGGAAACTAGAGTAACCGGAGGAAACCCACGCAGACACGGGCAGAACCTGCAAACTCCATGCAGATAACGTTCTGGCTGAGATTCGAACCTGGGGCTGCATAGGCTGGAGTGCTAACCCCTGAGCCAACGTGCTGCCCGTAAGCATACTTTTCCATTATCTCTTAGTCTGCTTTAGAATTGTCATATTGCTCCTTTTATTTCTTCATGTGTCATATGCTGTTTATAGTAAGTCCTTGAGAGAGAACAAGAAACATGCTTCTAATTTTTAGTTCAAGTTCAGAAAATGTACAGCTTATATAAGGATAGTCTAACCAACATGCTCAGAACAGGCTTGCTACGTGTGTAGAACTGTGCCACATAGCAATTGTAATGAGATGTTCTTTGTGGTTTAGGATGATGTTACACTTTAAGCACAACAAATAAAAAATGAATACTAAAAAAATATTATATCAAAACTTCTTCACATAATCAGACTTATTAAATCTTGTGAAGGAAATAATTCTTTTAGAGGAATAATTAAATATAATAACATTACAAAATGACTGTGTTAATGTTTGTTAAAACCTAATAGGGTATTTATTAGTCAACTAAATGAAATCTCCCAGTGAGACAGAGATGTGCAATTCCATCCCATAGATATTTTTATATTAACCACAACTTAATAACCTAATGTGATTGAAGGTTTCATTTTTACCAGTATATACCTGAGTAGCTGTCAGGTTTCTAGAATAGGATTTCCTTTAAAAAATATTGTCAAAGTGGAACTGTCATACACATATAGCTCATGGACACTGTCTCTGTTCTGAAAATGACATTTTTATTTTGTCTGTCGTGACTGTAAAATCCTATGAGTGGCTCACCTATCAAACAGAGCAGATGGCACATGTTTTTTCCTGTATTTCTATATGTTCAGAAAGCAGGTCACATCAGCAAATTAAGCAGAAATAAATTATCTTATAGTGTGTTGATTAATGTTGAATAATTAAGTAAACTATTCCCAAGAGGGGATGATTGAGGGAATAGAATTTACTAGAGCCTAGACTAGAGTATATTTTATTTGTTATTTCTTCCCCATTTCCTGTTCTGGGGTAGCTACTGTTACTCAAATGAATCAATGAAGGTAGCCAAAATTATCACTCAGGCTTGATCTTCAACATGTCTATCTTTCTTCTATCTTCTCTACATGAGAGGTGACTTACAAAGCATATCAACTACACAGGATGGATGGTGGATATAGTATAATATATACACATGGTAGGTAATATGTTGCTAAAGAAGCACCAACCAATGTTTTAAATATTTATATTCATTCTACAAGAAATAAAGAAAAAAAGTGGGGTCAATATATATTTTTATGAGAATTGTCTGAAAAATGAGGCCTGTTACAGAACACTTGAAGTAGACGAAAGAAGATTACACAGAGAAGAAGCTTTTTGTGTATACCAATAACTTAGTTGTGGTTAATATAAAATATTGTAAGCTGTTCGGGGCAGGGTCCTCTCCTCCTCTATCACTGTCTATATTAGTCTGTCATTTGCAACCCCTATTTAATGTACAGCGATGCGTAATATGTTGGCGCTATATAAATCCTATTTATGAATACTAATAATAATAATATTAATACCTCCCTTATTTTGGTTGCCAGACTTCTTTCATTGGTGAAGAGGCTCTTTAAAACATTGCTGCATTTACCAGCACTGCTTGCCAATCCTTTCTGTTTTTCAATACAAATAGTACTGCGCAATCCAATGTTTGTCTGTAATTTGGGAAGCTCCATATATTTATCAATAACCCTTCAGCCAACTATCCCCAATCCACCCTCCACTAGTGGCTGACCCCTGACTAACCTTTCTGCCACCTTATTTAACTGTCCCACCCCTCTCTGTCCTAATTTAAATATCCCTCCACCATTCCCCTAAATCTTTCCCCTAGCACAGCAGATCCCCTTTCATTTATGTGCAAACCATCTCTGGCATACAGGTTGTATCCCAATGAAAAGTCAGCCCAGTGCTCTATGAACCCAAACCCTTCCCTTCTACACCAGGACTTAAGCCATGCGTTAAGCTGTTTAAGCTCCCTCTGCCTTTCCTGTGTCGCACATGGCACAGACAATATTCCAGAGAATATGACCTGAGAGGTCCTTTCCTTCAACTTGAAACCTAGTTTTTTAAACTGATTTTTAAGTAACCTCCATCTTCCATCTATCCTGTCAATGGTTCCAACATGGACCAAGACAGCTGGGTCATGCCCAGCCCCTCCCAGTAAATTGTCTACTCGGTCTGCCACAAGCCAAACTCTGGCACCAGGGAGACGGCAAACCGTTTGGTTGAGGGGATCAGGGCAACAAACTATTTTATAAGTCCTCCTGATCATAAAATCCCCCATGATCATACAGGTTTTGTATTGTCATACAAATCTATAGAAATGCAAAACCCATTTGAAAATGTCAAAACAAGGTCAAGTCCTAGATGCATTTCCTACTGATGTCATTGACATAGGCACAAAGCACATCAACACAGGCCCTAATAAATATGCACAGATAATTTTGTTAGCTGCACATACTCAACAATCATTTTAAAAAAATGCACATACATTTCTCATTTTGCCAATTTTTATTAATAAACGTGCTACCTGTTTTATTATTAGAAGTCACAATAATAATCTGTGGTGTGGTATATTTGTTATAGCTTGTAGCTTTAAACTTAAGTTATAAAAACATACAGTCTTATAACTATCTTTTCACAATATGCATTTATGCTTATGTCTACCAGTGCCAGTGAATTTATACTTATTGGAAAGCAACTTTACTGTTCAGGAACAAGTGAGGTCAATTATGTGGGTGGCATATAAGACTAAAGCAGAACCATATCCTAAAGCCCTGTAAAAATTATTATTTATACATAATTAAAAAAAAATGTTCCTGAAAAGGAAAATAAATGGTGTATTTACTTAAGCTAACATTAACTTCTAACATTTTTAAGGTTTTTTTTAATCTACTGTAAATCATAAGCCACTCATTAAGCACAACAAGGTTATTGCAGCACTTAAACCTTTCAATCACAAGTGTTCTTAACTGCTTATTATTTTTGACATTTTAAGTAGTTTATAAATACAGAGCATAGCAGCTATCACATTACACAAAATCTTTAGCAAAAAGGTGAAATCAAATGATGTAGAACTAAGACCAGGGCACAAAAAAAAACGTTTTTCCAATGAAATAAATGTAAAGAAAAGGAGTGAGTGTCTGGACCCGTGGTTTTCAACCACTGGGCCGCGGCACACTAGTGTGCCGTGAGAGATCTTTAAGCGTACGGTGGGAAATTATCCAATTTCAGTTAATTGGTCCAAAAATTATTATTTATTTACTGCAAATAATTTGTCTTCATTTGTCTGTACCAGTGATGTATAGTGATAGGCAGAACAAAGAAATACTCTTCCACCAGATGGCAGTAGGTAGCTAATTAACCTGTCTATGTGACATTTTTGTTTAGTGGTGTTCCGTGGGATTTTTCTAATGTAAAATATGTGCTGCGACTTAAGAAAGGTTGGGAAACACTGGTCTGGACAAAGCAATGGGTGGGAGTTTATTGAAATCTGGATGCCTCCTTCATTAAAGAAGTCACAAAATAGTTGCCTTTCCATACTGCACAATACAAAAGGTTTTTCCAAGTCAAATAACTCAGAGTTAAAGGGATATTTTAAATTGCCCTGGGAGACAGCCTGTTACACTGGGGAACAATTTTGAACAATTTTTTTGTTGACTTAAATTTTAAGCTTATTTACACTAAAATTAGTATGCTGATTCTGAAAGTGCAGTGAGTTTTTTTTTTTATAATGTCATATCATTCTATTACTGTAGTGTGGATTTGTATAGGCTATTCATTTACACGCAAGACAGTGTGGTCAGAGGTTGTGCGCTGCTCTACGTAGTGAATAAACAAAATTTATTTTTTTACTTACACACGTATTTCCTTTCTTTCAGATCATGTCTGGCCCTGCTGTTTCTCATTGTAAGTGCCTAAACAACCCTGATTCATTTTGTTATATCTGTGGCAATTTCACCATTCCCAGTCAAAGGGCGAACATCAGCACATTTGTAGACCAAGCCTATTTGGCATATTTCAAAATTAAACTTGGATCAAGATAAGTCTTGGGCCTCATAATGTGTGCAAACAGTGTGTCATGAGTTTACGGATGTGTACAAAGGGAACATGTGATAAGATGCTATTTGGTATACCTATAGTTTGGCGAGAACTGGGAGATCATTTCAGTGACTGTTACTTTTGTATAGTGAAAACTTCAGGATATAACAAGAACAATAAATGTAACAAAGAATATCCTAGTTTACCATCGGCTATACTCCCAGTGGCACATTCAGATGAAATCCCAGTGCCGGTTTTCGTTACACTACCCTCTCTTGAAGAACAAGATTATGATGATGAACTAGGTGACAACAATGATGAAGAGTTTGAAATCGAAGAGGAATCTGTTCGTAAGGGATTTGATCAGCATGAGTTGAGTGATTTGGCCCGTGATTTGGGACTATCGAAGAAGGCCTCAGAACTTCTAGCATCAAGACTGCGTTAGAAAAACTTACCTGAAAAAGGAAAAAGAGGTATCGCACTTTCAAACCAGTGAAATTGCATTTTTGCAGAACTTTAGGACTGACAGTGGCTTTGTGTATTGCAATACCATACCTGCCATACCACACCTTGTTTAATGAAGGAAATGGTAGTTCCAATCTATTTGTCTGATTGATGAACTTATGAACTATTTGCCTGATTCTAGTGAACTCGCCTGCCGCTTTCCCGCAAAAATGAGCAAAGATCTCGAAGACGCCAATAAAGGAGATTCATTTTCAGCTGCGCGATTCAGGAGGAGATGTTAAACTCAATGGTGAGGTGATAGCAATTTATTAGCACACACCTGTTCCCTGTTCTGTGCGCATCCCCAGTTCATTTTACAGGTCAGTTTGAATCTTTAATGCGTGATGTTTTTTTTGTGTAAGTACTACTTTTTTATCTTACATTTTACTGATTCACAAACTTGCTTCATTTATAGTTACATTTGTTGCGCTTGTTGTTTTTTCTTTTGGCAAAGTAGCACTTTCAAATATGTCATCACACAATAGTATGACTGTAAAAAATATGTGAACAAACATTTGAGAACTGATTAAAATTTCATTCTAGTTTGGCTTTAGAGAAATCAATTTTTTACTAAAGGATTATAGGCAAACATGTTATAATACATGTATTAGGGAACATTTAGTGATTTCACTTGTGTGTGTATGTCAAAATACATTTAAATGTAATATATATATTGACTTACTCACCTCAGCTTGGTAGTGGAAGCACATAAAGGTGGATTCCTTCTTTTAACCAGAAGCAATATCTTCCATAATTGTTGCTTGTAGCCAAGCCCATGACATCAGAAATCATAGGAACAAATAGGCAATCTTTTCAATTTGAAGCATGTGAAGCAATATGGGCCAAAAAACCCTCTTTGCCTATTTCTTCTTGTAATTTCTCTTTTCTATGTATATGTACACACACGTTTGGCTTTATGTGCACTCATGTCTATACATACATGAGTGCATATGAAGCAAAACAAGCAATATCCAAAAAAAAAAAAAAACGTACTTGAATGAGTACTGTGCAAAAGTGCGGTGCAGTTTTGAAAAGAGTTCAGGCGCACATAGCAGGTCCGCCGTGGTGCACAACTATGAGCTACACGCTCCTGAAGTTTGGCGCACAACTATGGGCCACACACTCCTGAAGTTTGGCGCACAACTATGCGCATCAAACAACTGAGTTTTAACAAGACAATGTGCTGTTTTTAGCCTTTCAAACAATTCAGAGAAAGGAACAGCTTAAAAACAATCACAAATGACTTTTTAAACTATATCCTGGGCGATTGGAAAGGAGATCGCATAACAAACCCCCCAAAAACAAACAAAAGTTTACAAACAACTTTATTTAAACGAAACATTTGCTAAAAGGTCACATTAAAATGTAAAAAAACATAAAAACAAAAAAACACACATATCACTAAATTTTCATGACAAAAAAATAAAAAGGAACAAACAAAACACATGTAAAACCATACTTCCATATAAAGCCAAAATAGTTCAAAAAATGGCCCAACAAATATTGCATTAAAAAAATACTTACCAAACCAATATGCAATTTTGACCTATCAAGGGTAGAAAACTGGATTAGAAAATATTCATGCAGGACAAACATTTCAAAGTGGTAATAAAGGCAGAATTTTGCAATCAAATAATATGGCCACAAACACAATAACATAGCATTAACATTGACTTAAAAATTTCAAAATGGACATTGAAACATTCAAAGTTAAAAAAAAGCAGCTATTGTGCTAAAGGGTAAGCAAAGTATCAAATGCAGCAACATAGATTAATTAAGATAACACACAAACCAACAGCCTCCAAGAAAAAAAGACAAAAGAAAAAAGCAAGTTAAACAACACCTCAAATTTAGGCCTACAGGTGATAGAAATTTGCTTGCAATTAGCACTTGCGCAGTCTGTCAAAATTGGCTGTTTTTTTTTTTGCAATTGGACATTCTATAATCATTTATTGATACGATCCTTGTACAAGATTTGTACACCAGTAAGCAGATATTCAATTAAATAAAAAAATAAAGTTTAGGAGGATTTAATGTTAAAAGTATTTTCTAATGTATATACATATACACACACACACACACACACACACACATATACATATATATCTATAGAAGCAAACAAGAACGTGTGTGTGCTTGTGACTTTTGTGGGAAAATCTAGTCTGGTGGCAAAGCCGAGGTTTAGCCTGGGGGAAGTCGCAATTTTCACCCCCAGATGGCTCCTCCAATCAGGCATCAGAAGCGTTTAGATAGGCGCCTATGTAGAGGAGCTGAACTGAGCTGAGTTAACTCTTGCCTAACAGGAAAGAAATAAGTCATTTTAAAATATGCTTTTTTCTTAGCTCATATAGATGTTTTAAACATTTGAACAGCACAAACATTTTTTTTTAGGGCTAAGGGTAATATGTGTGCCATTAGAATGAATGCGTTTTTAGGGGAACGGAGGATGAACATCGGGACGATGTCAGAAGTCGAAAAGAATGCTTGGTTATCATTCAAAGCCATTGTCAAGCACTTTCTTGGAAACACACATCAAATAGTTACACAGAAATTGTCCAGAAACTCTTAGAGTGCTACAAAATGTTTGGTTGCATTATGAGCATTAAAGTGCATTTTCTGCATAGCCATCTTTCTAACTTCCTGGAAAACCTTGGTGCAGTCAGTGATGAGCAGGGTGAACGATTCCACCATGATTTGAAGGTCATGGAAGAACGTTATCAGGGTAGATGGGATGTATGTACATATGATGGCTGACTATTGGTTGGAGCAAACGGCGGGATTGTCCTAACACTGAACACTCCTGGAAAAGCTATAGGCGTAAATTTTTACCTTAACCCCTTACCCGATTAATTTTCAAATGTTTTACTGTAAAAAAAAATGTCATAGAGTAACAATAAATCCTTTGTATGAACAAAAGAAGTTTAAATAAACACTACATTTAAGTTATTATAATATTATTTTTTCATTGTATGTAAAATTTGTATGTTTTTTGACAAAAATAGGGGGTAACCTGTATTGTAAAAACTGGATGTAATAGCAAAAAAACTTGCGTCATTTCTTGATTGGCTGGTTTTGTTTGATGACAACTCTTTGTGATAATGTGCTGTATTTATTTTGTATCTTTAGTAGATACTTGCATAAATGTTGTTTACTTTTTTGTCATTCACAAAAAAAAAGTATTTGAACCCATCTTTAATTAGTCCTCAAATAGAACCCATCTCAATTCTTACAGAATCAATAAACAAGCTTTTTTAACAAAATAATGTAACTTGTTTTAAAAATATACCCTAGGTATGGAACTTTCGGGCCTTTATTATGTTCTAAATTAAGTTTTTGCAGTATTCGAAAAATGTTATTTTGTCCTGCTTTTCTTTGACAGGTAAATGAAAATAATATAATAGCATTGTTATAACAATGATTATAATGATAATATGAAATCATTATTTCTAATTCATTAAAAACATTATGCAACTAATGAATAGAATCGGTATACCATATTAAAGATAACAATACAATACTGTCACTAGAATCAATGTAGCATTATTAGAAAAAGGTTATTATTTAACTTTGTGCAAAACATAACTTGCTTCAATGTTAAAATTATAGGGTTATTATAAAAAGTTAAATAAACTCTGCATTTTACTGCATTATAACATCCGACTATGATTGCCTATTGGGCTCTATTGAACTGAGCAAATGTTCCAAATTCATAAGTGAAGAAAATATATATGTATTTACGTGCAAATAGTCTTCAGTTTAAAGCGTACCTTTAATTTTTTTATTTAAAGCATAACTTTTTTTAAAAGTGTGCAGCACTAGCACTTTAAGTCTTGATCAAGACTTAAAAGAATCACAGAGCCTCCTGTGATACCTACGTCATGCATCCCAGAAGGCCCTGGCTGCTCCTTGCGCATTCTGTTCTCAGGCATGTGCAGAAGGGGCATTTTTCTTCCTAGGGGAAGAAGATGCCGATCTCATGCATGCACAGTGAGATCGGCTTTTTTTTCCCCCTTCACAGTGGCTACGTCACCAGATCTCACATCTGAGCAGTGCCAGATCGGGTGACCAAAGAAGAAGTGAAGATCTAAAATGGCGGCACCCGGCGATTCCTCTCTGCTGAGACGAAGAAGAATTCCAGGAGGACGCGGGACCAGATTGTTGAAAAGACCAGCGCCATTAACGGATCTGTGGGATTAAAGGTAAGTGTCATTTTTTTTTATTTTTAGTTTACTTCCACAGTCCCCAGTTGTTTCCCATTAATATTAACATAATAACATTAATAGTAACATATGGTGGATTATGTTTGAAAGTAGCCATCTTTGCAGATATAAAGGCATTCTATTTACAATAGAAATCAAATATTATTTGAAATTCTTTCACAACCACTTCAAAATACAGTACTTTATTTATATATATATATATATATATATATATATATATATACATTTATATATATTTTTTGTGAATTCATGAAAAATTCAAACAATATAAAGTTTTTAAAAAATTATGATGGGTCTTATTACTATATATAATTTGATCTGCAAAAATAACACCCTTCATAGACATTTTATCTACTTGCAAGTTACATTCTAATTACTTGCAAATGCAATTACTATGTTGAAAATAGACTCTTTATATTTTATACAGTGCAGCTGCACATAAGATCATGTTTGCACCTTCTCCTTGGCATTGGGGGCACTAATGAAAAAGGGCATCCTATTTATAGTTCCTAGTTATAACAAGCCACATACATTGGAAAATACATACTTGGTATTTTTATTGATACTTCTCAGAAAAAGGCACACTACATTTTTTTTAGATTCCACTATGCTTCCCTAACATGACTTTTTTTCAATTTTGGAATTGTGATCAACTGTGTCCAGACTTCAACTTCACCAACTCTCCTTCTTTATCACTCTAACTCCACACCTTGCAAAGCAGATTTTGGATTGGATGATAGACTTCAGTCATGTTATATTTGGTTAATTAAAAATGAGATAATGAAAATAGGAAAGCATCAAAGATTGACCTAATATATTATACAGTATGGCTACTAGGAACATATTTTTATTGAATCTATCCTTCAGAAGGACAACTGCCTTGCTCTATAACATATTGAGATATTAGAATTCTCTTATAAGGCATGTAATCTTGTCTTTGCATAGATTTGGCTATCCCAATGCCGCAATTTTAACAATTTTAAGCATATACAATACAAATATGAAAATACCTGAGTTGACTTATGATCATCTACTTATATATAGTATACTTTTATCAACGTAAGGTTGATAAAGTGAGGCAAGACCAACTGTCAAAATGCAGCTTGGGTAAAAATTGTATAATAGAATAGTTTTATTCACACAGCACAAATGCTTTAAAAAAAAAGAACTCTGGTCAATGAAAAGAAAACTTTACCTGAAAACTTTACACCTTTACCTGAAAACAGTTTTACTGAAGAGAAAATTGGAATAACTTTAATAAACTGATTTGAAGTTGTGGTCATTTTCAATACCGGACTATGCTAATTAAAATGATTATACTGTATATATATATATATATATATATATATATATATATATACTTTCTAGCACATGATTGGCTAATAAAAGTGATTATAGTAAACATCACTGTTTTTACTAACATTCACATTTCTTGTAAATTAAATCCTTATATAATAAGGATTATATAATGTATAATTCAGACTTCATTTGTGAAAAAAAATCTAAAATAATATTTCAAAAAGTAACACTAAATAACAATATTTTTAACACTCTGTATAAGTAGCAAATAATTGGTTCTTTATCCACAGTATATATTTTGTCTCTTCATTTGAAAATAAAATGCTTCAGATCAACTGCTGACTATGATTGCACACGTCATTATTAAGTCTGCATTCTATATTAAGCTTAGTAATGCTAGCAATTTGTTTTCATTGTTGTAGAAGTTCACACTAAAGAGCAGAACTGTAAAACACTTTAAATAAGACAACTATTTAAAGCAAGTAAATTAGCCACTACATTTGGAATGTCAGATGAGTGTTAAAATATTTAAAAGTTTAAATTGTCAGGAGAAAATAATGCATGCTAGTTTATTTTTGAAACGTACCTTAAAGTGCTGGATTAGGTAGTGCTAAATATTTGATACCAAAGCTATAAGAAGAAGATACGGGCTTTGTGTTAAGTACATAGAAGTACAAGTACAATTTTAAAAATTTGTTTTCTGCATGTTTACTGACATATTTACGTCATATTTACTGACGTTTTTTAGCATGTACATATATATATATGTGTGTATATATATATATATATATATATATATATATATATGTGTGTATAAATATATATATAAAATAACATTATATACCGTATTTTCCGGCGTACAAGACGACTTTTTAACCCTGAAAAATCTATGACAAAGTCAGGGGTCGTCTTGTACGCCGGGTACCAGTACTTACCTGCAGCGTCCGGTGTCATCGCGAGTCCCCTCTCTGGTCTGGCGTCCCTGCGAGTCCTCCTGTGCCTCCTTCTGTCTTCCTGCTTTTCAGCTTACACAAGTCCTCCTGGGCAGGCTCGCGTTGCTTCACAGCAGGACTCGTGTAAGCTGAAAAGCAGGACGTGAGCCTGGATTGGCTCTTCAGTGGAGAGCCTGGATTGGCTCTTCACTGGAACACGCCCATTCATTAAAGGAACGTGCCCATTCATTACTTAGAACTAGTAGTGTACAGTTCTTTCTGCCTCTCAGTTCTCACACAATAGTGAGATCTGACAGGCAGAAGGAACAGTACAATACTGGGCATATAACACGACCCCCAAATGATTGGTTAGAGTGGGGGGTCGTCTTATACGCCCAGTCGCCTTATACACCGGAAAATACGGTACATTATAACATTATATGTGAAGGTTAGAGTTAGGATACTATGAAAAGTCCTATGGTCATGGCCTGCTGTTATAGGTGCAAAGATGCTGGAATAAGGTTTGAGGAAGGAAAAAAACTTATAAAGGTTACCCAACTTTAACAGGGAAAAGTCAGTCAGTGTGAAAAGCACTGTAAATCTCAAATCAGGATAGACGGAAATACTAACTCTTCTGCGGGAAAAAATACTATTCCAAATGTCAATTTAACCTGTGAATTTGGGAAAGTGTAAATCTTTGAAATGCTACTTTTACTTTAGGATAGAATGCAGCTAAGGAATTAGAATGAATTAGCATTATAAGCCTGTATACACAAAAGTAAAAAAGAGACTTGCATTGAATATTCCTTATCACTACCAGAACCCCTGTAACTGGAATGGGTGTCCTGAACAGAAAAGGGTCTGTGCACTGCCTTTGTAAAGGTGTTATCAAAACTTTGATGCTGGGGCACTATAAATTTTTATTTACTATTTACCTACTAGAACTCTCCTTGCTTGTGACAGAAGGAAAAATGCTACTGTTCTAAAAATGCAATAGGCAGGTTCTTGAGCATGCCATTCTTTCCTATAGCATAATCACCATGCTCTTACATCATGAAGCATTGATGTTGTTGGTGAAATTCAATTACAGCATAAACTCTCAATTTTGCTCACTAAAATTTTTTCTTTCTGAAAGAGTTGACTCATTAAGCTGCTACACTCCATAGTCAATCAAGTGATCATAGTTATACATAAAAAGATACGGACCCACTTAGGCTACACATGTGTATTGTAGTGGACATGAGTTTATGTGAGGAAAACCAAATTTCAAAGATTTTTATAGTTAAAAAAATTAACAATTACTTGGAGGAAAAGAGGGAATATTAATGACTAGAATTCAGCTTTAACCATAATGAAAATAGGTGGGCTTATAGTAACCATTACATTATTGTAACTGGTTTTCAATATGTACAGCTGCTGACATAAAGTGTGTTTATTTTATTAATGCCCTGTTCCTCATTTTGAAATAACATGTAATCATTTTCCAACACAAGAATCACCTCATAGCACAAATATGTCAAAAATGAATGAGACTTTACTAAAGAGAACAAGGAACGGGAAACAACTTGGGCAAAAATGTACAACTTAATTACGTATTTCAGCTGTGTGCATCTGAACATAGTAATTTTATAATTTAGTAAAAGAAGAATGTTCTGAGCTGGGAAAACTATCTGTCTATCAGCTTTTCAAAATATTTTGTGGACATTGTGTACACTTCTATAACTAATATAGAAGTTTTGGATCATAAATCATATTTTCTTGTGACATTCTGAAGAAATCATAAATTTTCCTTGCTTGAGTTTTGTCTAAAATTAAAACATACAATGAATGTCAGGTATAAATTTGTCAAAAAAGTTGACCCATTTGTTACAATATTATGTGCTATGAAAACCAAGGTTGGTAATGTACATTCTCACCTTCTCTGATTCCAGAATAACAGTATTTTACGTTACTGTCACTTAGAAAACAATAATTCTAAAATAGTAGATTGCCATCAAAATGTCATTACCAGTCACTAGTGAGTCCTGACTTCAATTCCTTCGGAAGCTACATCCTCCAGGAGAATCAACAACTGATATTTCCCAATGTACTGGTTGCCTGCATAATCTTCTGCATGCTGGGATGTTATCATAGGACATGATTGTGATAGAGGGGCCAGTAACTCTACCAGATTAGGTTACTGTCATGTACTGACGGTGCTAAGCCACTGCCCCAAAATTAGCAGCCGCGTTGTCTGCTTGCCCTGCAAGTTACTTTAATTGGACTTTGGACTATCTGATAGACCTGACAGGCTGCACAATGGCAAATTGAAGAAGTGCCCACTACTGGTTGACTTCTACCAATTTTTAGGTAAAATTTTTAAAATATAAAGTGATATACTATATAAATATGTTCAAACACCTAGATGTGCCAGTATATACTATAATTGTTTGCCCTGTGATCTCACAAACAAACATGGAGAGCTTTATTGTTCAAGTCAAGCATATGTTAGTTCCCTTCTATGCTTTCCTACTGACTAAAAGAAGTCACCAAACCAATGACAGAAGTAATGTCAGTAATCATTCTCCTGCTCGATTTGAGGAATTTCCCATCACTTCCTTTTCCATACTCTCCTTGCCTAATGGGGCAACAAGTAATGTAAGAAACCTCCAAAGGTGGCATAAATGGCAGTAAAAACACTGGCACAGATTTTAAACCTTCCCTATGAACATATAAAACTAGTTTTGGTTGGAGATTAACTTTATTGAAGGATAAGTATAAAAGTATAAACAGTTTATTTTTGTAACATGATATCTTAAATTGGAACTAAATTCAAAACAAAAAAAAAAATACACTTACCTTTAAACCCGCAGATCCGTCTATTGGTCTGGAGGTTTCTTGGATTGGGTCCCGTGTCGTCCCGGTATTTATCTTAGACCCAGCACAGAGGAAGCGCGGGGTGCCAACATCTCTCTTCCTCCAGGTTCTTCTTCCTGCGTCACCCAATTTTGCACTGCACCGGCGCGAGATTAGGTAACGTAGATGGGAAAAAAAGATTGACAATCTCAGTATGCATGCATGAGATTGGCAATTTTTTTTCTATTAATGAAAGGGCTCCTTCTGCCAAGAGCCTCCCAGGATGTGTGACATAGGTATCCCAGGAGGCTTTTTGCTCCCATTCACAGAAAGGGAGGTGCTGCCTTTCTTTGTTTTTTTTTTTTTTTAAAAAGGTATTGCTCTCAAGAAAAATGAATAAATAAAATTTTTACTTTAAATAAAAGGGTTGTTTACCCTTTTATGTAAAGTAAAAATGTTAAGTTTAGATCCTTTTAAGCATTTATTCATTTTTTTCTGTATATATATATATAAGCAGCTTTATAATAATAATAATAAGGAATTATGAAATAAATCATGAATCAATAAATTCGAATCATGAAATAAAACTTGAATTGTACATGAAAATCTCCATAATAATTGACTTGTAATTGTCTGTGGAGTGAATTTCAGAAGTCTTTTTCAATTTGTACCCATTATATTCCCTTGAAATGTTCATCTATAGAGAGCTTCAATTTTTTTGGAGCTTTTACTTATTCAATTCTAACATGAAAAATTTGCCTTTGAAAGAGAGCACATATCATTTTATTTAAAGAATGCTTTCTTGCTTTACAAATTGCTTCACAAATAAAGTTTTTTTGCTATTGTAACTTTTTTCACAAGTCTGGTTAATGTACTAATGTATTGTAATGTAGTTCCTTATTTTTATGAACAATCACATTACAGGTGGAGAAAGCATTGGTTCTTGTATTCCCACTATCTTGTTCCTTTAGAATGAAGAAATTTGTCTGTGTCACATAAAGACACATTCCGACCTAAGGACATTCCCAAAAAATCCTTTTTATTTATATCATTACGGGTTCTCAGGTTTATGGTAACTCCAGATGATCAGTTTCAGTATTTCTGTAGAATGATCTGTCTTCTCTAAGGATTATCAAACTATCGTAATCCTCTTTTACTAGATCACAGGCAGTATGCACCATATTGAGAGCAACTGTCCTCATATTCAGAATGTTGGAAATGGACAAGCTGTGGCTATGTTTATGCAAAAACTTTGTTCTTTTTTATGCACCTGGATTAATGTAACCAATTTAAACTGTAAAATCAGATGGGCTTTCCAATATTAAATTCTTACCTTTAACTGTGTTCAGACACCTAATTGCTGGTCATTTTCCTCCTCTTTTCTAACCCCTCTAGGATTAACTTACTTACCAGTGACCAGGTCAGTTGTTTTCATGCTCTTTCCTGCAACACTGTGATAACATATCACTTTTAATAGGGATTTACTCCTGCAGAACATTGCAGGACACGACTGCAGCAGCTGTGCTGTATCATCATATGTGGTGTCACTAAACAGTATTTCAAAACATGGAATTTCAAGTACAGAGCACTCCCATGGTACAGTCTGTAGCAGTAATGGAAGCCCAGGAGCTGATTGTTTTAAAATAGCAAGCTTAGCACTTGATCCCAGCTGTCACTGACACCTGCACCAGTTTCAGTGCCATTTTAAAATGGTGCTGGGTTAAATCTTCTATCCTAGGGATGTTTAAGGATGACACCTGGGACATAAAGGGATGAAGTGGATCTTACAGCAAGTTTGCATGAACATATAGTTCTGACATATTACAATATAAATTAGCAGTGTACATTTTAGGAATTAAAAGAATCCTTGAGCTCCATCCAAATGTCCTTTCCTTCGCTGTGTTAACGTTTTAGCATGCTTTCTGCAAGTTTTGGAAAGTAATATAAGTGACAATTAGCATTTACATATCATCTGTGGGTACCAATGCCAAAATTGAACTGAAGTTTGCATTGAAGGCTTTATGAAACCTGTTGGATGCTTTTTGAAAGCTTGGCAGTTGTTTTGTGAAAGGATGGTTCATGCTGCTCTTGTACGAGCTAAAACTTGGGTGTACATGACCTATTGTTTTTGAATAAAATGGCCTGAATTATTAAAGTTATCCAAGACTGAGAAGATAGACTATCATGGGAGAACCTGGGTGATCCTACAAACCTGAAATGGATTTCCTAAAAATCATTTGATATTAGTTGGTAAATGTTTTTAGCCTATTTCAGTTTTGCTGGATCACTCGGGTTCTCCCATTATAGTTTTTATTTAGCAGTCTGGAGAGACTTATTATATTCACATTCAAACTGATATTTTTGATTATGTCAAATCTTTGCTTTACTTTATGCATCTGGCCATCACAGGTTTTCTAACAAGGGTAAAACAGAAGCATTCCACTTTCTTAGCTTCCTTTATCGGATTGAAATTTTAGAAAGAACCACCAAATTCATATTTAGCGTATTATTACACACTTATTTACTTATGTATAATAAATCTCAACTTTAGCATGTGATCTGTTTAAACAATTGACATTATACATCAAAGCACTACATTGTATTAATATACAATTACATGTTTATTTAAAAGATATTATCAAATTGGAATCAAATGAAGATATATCAAAAATAATCGCACATTCCTTTAAAAAAAGATCCAAGTTTCCTCTCTTCAAAGCAGAAAAGGATAAAAGTGCATTTTTGTAATGCCCTAAATAATTCCTACCATTACCAGAGTTATGTTCAGTAAAAAGAGCATATTAAAACACTCAGTAGATACAGGAATAATGACAGCTAAAATTGTATGCAAATCTCAAGGTGCAAATGTCAATTTTCCAATTAAAAAATGAATCATGGTCTCATGCCCTCTCATGACACAAATTGCCCTGTTGGTCTGTAAAGCCATTACAAAAAAGGACCAATAGGAAGGGAAAAAAACAGGATAATGCTCAATACAGAATAATTTCTCATTCTATCAGGATACAAAGACAAAGGTAAAAAACAGTTTTAAAGAACCTAATATACAATATATCATAGAAATGAATGTCAATAAAAAAAAGGAATTTGATCTATATTTTGCAGTGTGTTAACAGTATGTTATTTAACATATTGTGGGTTAAATGTATTACATAGACTGTATTGCTCTCTTCACAGTGATTGTTTCTGTGTGTGTGTGGCTTAGTCATTTGTGAACTGACCTGATTACACTGACATTTTTAGACAGAGGGGAAAATTAAAGAAATGAGGTTTCATTATTTTGATTGCTACTAACAACACAGAATGGCAGCAGCTGCTGGCTCAGCTTTGGTCAGTTTGAGGTGGATCATATAATAGAACAGGTTTTTTCTTCCATGATTAAAGCTGCCAGGTAATGAGACCTGGTCTTCGCTAATCTCTCTTTTTGTTTACTGTTGCATTTATTTATTCTTTACTGTTTTAGAGAAAGGATTAGTTCCATCTGTCAAATACATGTTACAAGAAGCTTAACATGCCTTTAATCTTTCCAAATGAAAAGAATGATCTAGACTACCTACTGAACATTAGCATTAAAACTAGACTAGCAAAAGTCTGCTCATTCCTTGGATAGTAGAAATGTAAAAGGTGTAGAATAGTGTCCTGTTGTTTGAGCACTCAAAGAGTTTAGAATATCAAAGGATTTAAGTATATTGCATTATACATTTTGTGGAAGGAGGCTTCTAAATAAGCAATACATCTGGATAGGCTACTACCATTTCTCAAGAATCAATCCAAGTATTAATGTTAACAGGAGGATCATGGGGTTAATGAGGTGTATACTGTATATATGATAATATACTGTAAATGATTGGCATGTATTCTTCTGTGTGATGGAGTCCATAGTTGTTGAGGTTTGGAGATCTTTGGGCAAAGGTGAAAGATCAGTCATGAAAGCAGAGGTGCTCATACAGTTTATTGAAACTGAACCCCTGTTAGTATGCAGGTTTGAGGAGAGAACTCTAAAAGTCTCCTGCTGCCGGAGAGTGCTGCAGTATTAGAAAGTGATTTTTGTAAGAACAGTTGTCTGTTTAATTGCGTATGAATAATTGTTAATCAAATCTAATTAAAACTGTGATTATATTCTAAAATCAAAATGCACTTGGAAGTGTAGAATATTATATTTAGGTGCAATGTTGTGGAATTTCTGACTGTTTAAATACCGAATAATTTAAGTAGAACTCAAATTAAACCAAATTGACAGTGGTTCTGTTTTTGAAAAAAGAAGAAAGTGTACACTAATAACTATTTTAATAGAAGTTACCTTTGATTATGTATTTGCTTTAAACATTTTTTAAAATAGTAATTATGGTCATGGCAATGAAAGCCCCCAATAGAAACGTATGTGACAGGTTGGCAATGCAGCACTTCATGTAGAATGTACATTAGTAATCATTAACACATGTTGTAAGGTCCTCTTTGTTCGAGTATAGCAGTTGCTACTGCTAACATACCTTAAACCCTGATCAAAACATACCTGCATTACTGCAAAAAGTACCCCAATATATTTGCAGAAACATGTATATAATATGATGCATACCTATTAAAAAAGAAAAAACAATTGTAATTGGCCAAGGGAGTCAGCAGCAAAGTACATTTGTGAATAATTAGCATACTGCAATACAAAAAGATAGATACAATCTATGTATAAAACAGGGAATCTGACATTCCCTCAAACATTCCCTAGTGGGAATAAGTTACTACTATTGAAACACATGGACCTGTGTTTCAGAAGCCTATTTTTCAGAAGCCCACTGTTTCTGTTGATGCATTACTGGTAATGACTTAAATTACCAGTATGGTCCCCCATGACAAGGGAATTGCTCTAGTTTGACAATTCCTGGGCCAGATGGCTATTTAATAAAATGAATATACATGGTTTGGCTAAATGGCTTCTGTGGTGAGGCTATACCAGTTTATTACATATGTGTTGAGGCAGTAGATAAGTTTACGTACCTATGACATTACTTCAACATATGTTTCTATTCTGCTTGGAAAATTGTTGAACTGTTTGCAGCATTTGTACCAAGTGATTGTGTATGCATGCTAGATTACATACTGCTGCTGTAATAAGGAACTTTATTCTGTGTTATGTTATGTGCACATGAACAGTCTTCTGAGCCCATGTAAAAAGTAGGTATATAGTAAGTCTCCAGGTTGCACTTATAATAAACAAAACTAATTGTTCATTTTATTGAAAGCTAGTTCAGGTGGATCTGGGTCATTATTTATATTTGGATTATAACACTAGCCAAATAAGTGGGGATTATGTCTGGTGTATATACTACTCCCATACTCCAAAGGCAGTTTAGGGACACAAACTTTTTTCAAAATTCACATAAATCATTCATTATAATTTAGACAACATGGGTATTTAAACAAGATTTTTTAGTGCATTAAAATTAATTTACAGTGCAACAAAAGTATTTCACATCACCAGCCATACAAAAACATTAAGGCTGATGTTTCAAGCGAATGCGTGGTAATTTTCAGCTGTGCGATTGAGGTGGAGCTGTTAAGCTCCGTAAATGGTGATGTCATATCAATCAATTAGGGAACACCTGGTCCCTGTTCTGTGCGCATCTACAGTCCATTATAGGTCAATTTGAATGTTTAGTGCTTGACCTTTTTTTTTGGTAAGTGCTACATTTTTGTGTTACATAATACTAATGCAGAAAATTGGTTCATTTATAGATTGGCTGCACTTGGACTGGTTGCAACACTGCAAACTAATTCATATCAAGCTGTATATATACTAATTAGCGCTTTATATTATGTCATCTCATCAGACAATTGTATGAATGTTTAAAAAAAAAAAATGTTCCAAAGCATTTTGGCTCTGATTCAGATTTCAATATGGCTTTGGAGAAATCAAATATTTGAAAAAAAAATGTTGGCAAAGATGTTATAATACATGTATCAAGGAAAATTTAGTGATTTCCCTTGTGTGTATATGTAAAAATAGATTTAAATGTATATAAATAGTGTTGGTCGAAGAGCTGAGTGTTCGATTAGGCAGCTATTCGATCGAAAAGCCTGATATTTTTCGGGTGATCGAATGCTGAATTCGAACACCATTAAAGTCTATAGGGGTGGGATTCAGGTTTTTTTTGGGACTGTGTAGAACTGCAAAAGCTGTGACTGCAAAGTTCCCACAGTCATTGGGCTGTACTTATCATGGGAAGTACAGCCCAGTGACCGTGGGAACTAAACTGCAGATGAACTCTGAATGGAGAAACTCCATTCAGAGTTCATCTGCAGTCACAGCTGACTGGAAGCATTTGCGTGCCTCAAATCAGCTATGACTGGGGTTCCCATGGTCACCGGGCTGTACTTATCAGCCCGAGGATCGTGGGAACCGAACTGCAGATGAACTCTCAATGAAGAAACTCCATTGAGAGTTCATCTACAGTCACAGCTGACTGGAAGCACTCCCGTGCTTCCTATCAGCTATGACCACAAGTTCCCACCTTCCCTGGGCTGTACTTATCAATGATAACTACAGCCCTGTGAGTGTGGGAACTGAACTCAGATAAACTCCCAATGGAGAAACTCCATTGAGAGTTCATCTGCAGTTCCACTGCGATCCGGGGGCACTAGCGGTTAATTAACCTCTTGTGCGCGGGGATCGCAAACAGGAGGTTTCCTTTGCAGCCCTGGGAATCCTCGAGAGCTGCAAGGGAATCCTCCTGTTTGAGAACCCCAGGCACTAGAGGTTAATTAACCTCTAGTGCCCCGGGATTGCAGTGGATTCTCAGGGCTGCAATCATCCCTGGTGTGGGCAACCCACACATCAGCCCCAGTATCCTGCCCTTGATTGCTGTGTTCTCTAACACAACCCCATAGAACAGGGTGAAATGAACATCTCCTCACTCTTAGATTTCAAAAGTTGTCGGAATCGCGTCCATCCTTGACGCTACACCACTGGGGCTGATGTTTGGATTGTCTATTCTAAATTACATAAAACTTTATGGAAACATCCAGCATCAGTAAATGTTTGGACTAATTCACCAACATTGTGATAACAAATGTGATCTGATGAAGCGGATAAATTCCATAAAAATGCATCATTACCATAAATAATATTCAAGTTACAATGTTTTTGTATCGCTGGTGATGTGAAATACCCTTTGTTGCACTGTATATGAAATCTAATACACGAAAAAATATTTTTTTAAATAATCATGTCTAAATTATAATAAATTATGTATGTGAATTTTGAAAAAAGTTTGTGCTCCTAAACTGCCTTTAGAGTATGGCAGTAAATTATTTTGTTGTTTATCAGTCTGATGGCAGTAGGATTGGGCCAAGGGTCCAGTTTAAACATATTGTAGATTCTTTATCCTGGTAAACCCTTTTACCCATAATACCGTTTAACCTATATACAATAGTGATACTGGTGTATATACTTTATAAAAAAAA
This sequence comes from Pyxicephalus adspersus, assembly GCF_032062135.1. Lineage (NCBI taxonomy): Eukaryota > Metazoa > Chordata > Amphibia > Anura > Pyxicephalidae > Pyxicephalus > Pyxicephalus adspersus. The sequence goes on from NC_092859.1 coordinate 68,174,972, forward strand.
AATTACACCACTTTATAGTTTCTATGTTGGTATCTATACTTTCTCTATGTTAAGATCACTTGTGGATACATTGTATAGTTATCTTTTTTTCAATACATTTTTAATAATTAGAAAAAAAAATAAGTACATTAAATGTGACACACAGATTTTACAGTATAAACAAACAAACGGTGCACATAATAAGATTATTATCTGCAAAAACTGAGTTTTTAAGGCTCTTAAGACACAAGGGGATATATAACAGAGAATTTAACATCTGGGGAATCTGTGTAATAGAGAAAATAATATGTGCAATCAAACCCAACCTCTGTTGGAGTTCGGTATTCGACATTCCCTCTTAGAGCTGAATAACTATCTATGCTCCAAAGACAAGCACTTACATTAAAAAACAAAAAAAAAGCGAAGAGAAATTGACCATCTGCCCTCTCATATGGTAAGGAGAGAACTATCAAAATCTGCAGGCATACAGTGCTCAATCCATGGATCCCATACCTTTCTGAAAATATGCAGACGGTTCTGGAGTCTAGCCATAATATTTTCGTTGATCAGATACCACAATACCTTTGTTTTCACTTGTGCCACAGTGGGCAAGCCAGACCACCAAGATTTAGCTAGGGTCTGCTTAGCGGCAGTAAGTACAAAGGACATAAAGCGAAACTGACTCTTAGTGATTCGCTGGGGGCGTAGCATCAAAAGGGCTTCAAACGGATCCTTGCGGATACCTCTGCCCACTATAGTATATATAATTTGATAGACACCAGCCTAGAATCGTTTGATTTTTGGGGCATTGCCACAAATGTGGTACAGAGTGCCTGGAGACCCACAGCCATGGAAACAACTCCCTGAGCAATCCGGGCGGTATGTCGCCAATCTAGTAGGGTCCATGTAGCAGCGGAGCAAGAGCTTATAGTTTGCTTCATGATACCGCAAATTGGGGGTACCATGTGCTGCGGAGTCCCACATTTGCTGCCACTGTTCCTCGGACACCTGTCTTCCAATATCTGTCCCCATTTAGATGCATATGATAGAGGGTGGGAGTAGTTAGCCAGGAGCAGGGACCGATATACCAAAGAAAGAATACCTTTGCCCACTGGATCCCTAACACAAATCCCTGAACATAGTGCCTTAGTTGTAAATATTAAAAAAATGTATTGGGTCTAGCTTCATATTTCTCTCTAATAGAGTCATTTTTCTCTCTGATAGAGTCAAAGGATCGTATACCACTCAGCATCACCATGTCTTTGACTCTATGAAAACCATTCTCATCCCACCACTCAAAATGCTTGGAGTTATCATAACCCGGTAGGAAGGCAGGGTTCCATGTAAGTGTAGCTAGTGGTGTATGTGGATACATCAAATTGCTTGAATACATAACAGAATCCCAAACCGATAGGTAATGTTTGATAATAGGATCTTTAACATGGCTACACCAACCTGGATGTGTCCAGAGAAAAATATTGATAGCCATGGGTGATATCAAGGATGCCTCTATAGAGACCAACAGGGGTGTCTGCTTAGTAGCATGGCAAGCTGTTAACGGGGCTAGTTGAGCGGCCTTGTAATAGTAGTGAATGTTAGGGACCGACAGGCCACCATGAGTCTTTGGGTAATATAGAATTAGTTTGGCCACTCTGGGCCTACTGTTTCCCCAAATGAACTTGAAAAATACTTGCTGTAGAGACTGGAGCAAGGAATACGGAACATTCACAGGTAGGACTGTAAACAGATATAGAAGTATGCAGGCAATGCAGTCATTTTAAGGGCGGAAATCCTCCCAAACCAGGAGATTTGGTACCTTTTCCAAGTCTCCAGCATCTTGGTGATTGACTTCAGAATATTAGTATAATTTGCAGTAAACATTTCCCCATAGGTTGCTGACGGATGGATACCTAGGTATGGAAGGCTATGGTCCTGCCACTGATATGGGAATATAGTTTTGACCAGGGTGTTAAGACGCTCCGGTAAAGAAATGTTGAGGACTTTAGACTTATCCTAAGCTCTATGGCCCGGGCAAACAACAGTGTATATATTGGGCAGCCTTGTCCGGTGCCCCGTTGGATTGGAAAATAATCTGAAAGGTAACCTGCATACTTCACAAATGTCTTAGGCTCAGTATAGATGGCACCAACCCACTTGCAAAAGTGTGGGTCGAACTCCTATGAGCTGAGAAGTCGCTGCAGGTAGGTCCAGGAAACTGTATCAAGGGCTTTTCTTATGTCCAGGGATAGCAGCATTGCAGACACCCCTTTTTTATGGGCTTTATTATTCAACTGCATTACACATCGAACATTGTCACTCGCCTGTCTCTGGGGCATGAATCCCACTTGGTCCTTGCCAGTTAGACATAGGATACCAGTATTAGGGCGCTTGGCCAGGATAAGGGCCAAAACTTTGACATCCAAATTTAACATGATCAGTGTTGGGATTAGGTATCATGCAAATGGTAGCAGTAAGCGTATCAGGGCCGAACTTGTCCCATAACACAAGGTGGTTAAATAGGCCAGTTAGATGTGGGGTTAGTAGGTCACTAAATTGCTTATAGTAAGTGGTCAAGAAACCATCTGGGCCTGGCCGTTGTTTTGGTTTCAAGTTGCGTATGGCCTGCTCAACTTCCTCCTCAGAAATTTCAGCTTCTAGAGTTGCACGCAAGGTCTCTGGAACAGGTGGGAGAGGTATTGATTCAAGGAAAGTTTCCAACTTACCGAGAGGTCCCACTTCCTTGGCAGCATATAAGAAACGGAGACGCCTCTGGAATTCCTCCAGAATTTTGGATGGGTGACTGGTAGGACCAAAACCAGGAATGTTAAGAATATAGGGTTTGTGCTGTCTATCCTGTAAACGCAATCTATTGGCTAAGAGAGTGTCTGCTCTGTTACCCTTGGAATAAAATTTGTTGCTGACCCAGCGGAGATGTTTCTCAGCCTGGTTATTCAGGCACAGTTCCAACTTGAGTGCGAGTTGCTTCCAATTGTTTCTTAAGGTCCTCTGAAGGGGAGCACTTGACCTGGTTAAGCAGAAAACTATAATTTGCTTCCAATTCCATGATCTTTCCAATCTTTGCTTTTTTTATGTGAGGCTAGTTGTATAAGTTTGCCTCTGATGGCCGCCTTTTGGGTATTCCAGAGTGTCGCGGCTCCAATCTCAGGTGAATCATTGCAGGAAAAATAATCACACAGATGTTGCTGGATCATAGCACCCACCTCTGGGTCACCTAATAAAGCGTCATTTACTGACGACCCATCTGATTGGGGCTTGTCATATAAGAAGGAGAGTGTTAAAACCACAGCATCATCCTCAAACTACGAGATTGGTGCAATTTTACATTTTTGTACTTGGGATAGCAAGAGGGTTGAAATAAAGATATGGTCAATCCTAGTCCAGACATTGTGAGGAAAAGAAAAGTGGGTTTAATATTGTTGTAGGGGGCGTAACTCCCTCCAGCTATCTACCAGGTTATGGTGTTGACGAATGGGCTGGGGGCCGAGCTATGGAGTACCAGCTTCGGTGCGGCTCGGAGCTTTCGTCTGTCTTAAGTCGGGGTGTAAAATAAATAATAACCACCACATAACAACAATGTGCCTTTTTGATGTTGTTGTATTTCTGTCAGCAGGCTACTGAAAAAGGGACGCTGCCTAGAATTGGGAGGATAATAGGAAACTATGCTATCTGAACATCACACAACTGCTCCACCAAAATGAGATACCGACCATCAGGGTCTTTGATTTCTTGATCACAGGTGAACAGCAAAGACTGCCTAAAGCCAATTAAGATCCCCTTCTGTTTAGTACAAAAGCCTCCGTTGGCCACCTAAAGTTGTGGATAGTGGTTACTTAAGTACATTGGATAGGAAGAGGTTGAGAAGTGTGTCCCTTGGAGACAATTAATATAAGCCTTCTGGGCATGAAAGCCGCAGAAAGCCTTGACTCTCTTAGCAGGGGAGTTCAGCCCCTGCATATTCATACTAAGCAATGATAATGGCATGGCAAACACATAATGCATAGCAAATAAGTAATGCAGCATCACAGTTGGTATTTTTGAGATAAAAATATTAGGGAGATCCGGTCCCAAAAGAGAGGGATGGGGGCACCAGGGTTGAAAGAGAGGGGCGCACAAAGACAAACATTAAACGACAACAAAAAAAGTGCACTTGACCCCACTTGGAGGCCAAGAATGCATTCAACAAACATTGTTACAATGTAATAGGGTACCTGCCCTGAACAATAAAACCAGTGGGCGTCTAAGGAGTGCGCAGTGACCACCGCCTGAGAGAAGCCAAGCCCAATGTTAATATGACCAATCTCAGAGAGCACCAAGCGCACCACAGAAACAATAACAGTAAAGTAATCTAAAATGAAGTTACCACCCAAAAACATATTTCCTGAGAAGCACAACATTGTCATCAGGATCTTGTAAACATATGTTTTAGCACAAAAATAGAGGATTATTAGCATGTAGAAGAGATAGAAAGGGGGCAAGCCCCCAAAAGAGTCCGTCATGTTTGCCATGAAGATCAACCATGGCTCCAGACAGGTAATGTCATGGTACTGTGGGGCAGGACGATAGACCCTCTGTGTCACCAGCTCGGTTGGCACAGACATGCACAGTCCTCGAGCCTCTAGAGGTGAGGATGTTGCGCTGCGGGCAACTGCCAGGTTGCGGCCCCCGTGCACGTTGAGGCAAGTGACTGCTGACAGACAGACAGGAACAAAATGAGGTTCCAAAGGAAAATCCAAAAGAGTAGTCAGACGAGCCAAAAGGTCAGGGCAGGCAGCGAACAAGGTTGGTCAGGAAACAGGCAAGAGGTCAGGATGGGCAGCAAACAAGCGAATTCAGGAAACAAGCCGGGGTCAGTACACAAAGAATCTGGAGCTGGAGAAACAAACAACAGGAACCTGGAAGCAGAGCCAACGGAACTCCTTGTTCAGGCAACTTCCTGTTGCCCCGTCACTTCCTTAAGAAGGGAATGTCAGGTGATGGACGTGGATGAAGTGAGCAGAGGGAGTACTGAGATATTCTCAGGTGTTATTCAGATGTTTGCCAGCAGAGGGAGTCTGTCTGCGGAATACCCTGCTTCTCTGAGGCAAGGGAGGAGCTAACAGAGAATCACCTTACTTTAAACAGGAAGTATTCAGTGTGTTGGATTCAGAGATGTTGCTGGCAGCAGGGGACTGCAAAGAGGGTGAGCAAGAAGGAGGCACAAATCCCCTGGACCTTCAGGGATCTGTGAAAGGTAGGAGCAAAGCCTCAGGGATTTGCTTCTGTGATGGTGCGGGGGTGTTCATCATGCTGTTGCCTTCGAAGATGAAAGCTGGAGGGTGATGGTTGAGGGGACATCCTACCCTCAGATGCTTACTGGGCCCTCTGCTGGGAATTAGGAGGGTCAGGCAAGGAGAAACCCAGATCATGAAAACATTAATCCGCTTCCTCCAGGGTGGCCACTATGTAGGTGATATCTTTATAGATGAAAGATAATTTGAATAAGAACCCCGCATCTGTATTTTATGCGCTGGCTTTGCAGCTCTAAGAGCCACGGTTTAAGTGCCCGCCTTTTCTGAATGGTGATTTGAGCCAGATCCGCAAAAACTTGATAATCATGGCCCTGGAAGTGTAGTGGAGCTTTGTCATGAGCCGCCCGCATCAGGTGCTCTTTGGTTTGGTAATAGTTGAACGCAACCACAATGTCATGTGGCGGGCCCTTAGGTTGGCATTTGGTGAGGGTTCTGTGGATACGATCCACCTCCAATTGTTCTATGGGGATGTCTGGTGCCAACTCCTGTAATAATACAGTGACCATGGAGTTTAGATCCACTATCGATTCAGGCAGCCCCCTTATCCTTATATTAGCGCGGCGTGTCCGGTTATCCATGTCCTCCAGTTTATAATGGAGAGCTTGGATGTCTGATTTCAGGGATTCTATATCCTCCTCATGGCCTTCCAGGACAGTATTAGTTTCATGCATACGCTCATCTAACTTGCATTTTAGCCAAGAGATCTGGAACCTCAGGGGGTTCAGGCTGCACCAGCACTGGGAATGGAGGGAGAGCAGGAGAGCCCTGTAGGGAGATTTCTGACTCACTGCGCTGAAGATCTGAAGCCACGCTGTTCTCTGGGCTGCCGGGCGCCATCTTGGGTGTAACACGCTGCAGCGCTGCTGCTCTCCCCTGCTGCACGGTCCGCCTTTTATTTTGCTAGGAACGAAGACCCATCTCCTCCTCATGATCCTGGGAAGCTGTGGTGCTGGAAAGGCGGTGGTGCGCTTGGTGCTCGTGGCAATATAGGGCTGCTATCTCTAAGGCGGAGCTTAATCAGGCAGCTGCCATCACCGACCGCCGCGCATGCGCACTTCTAAGCTTATGTTTTTTTGCAGATCAATACTTTGTTTAAAACCATTCCATGTTGTTTTACTATTGTTGTTATACCACGCAATATATTTTTGTCATAAAATTTGTTTTATGGATTTTCTATCTATCTATCTATCTATCATCTATCTATCTATCTATCTATCTATCTATCTATCTATCATCTATCTATCTATCTATCTATCTATCATCTATCTATCTATCTATCTATTTTTTTCTAAGAAAGTGCTGGTGGGCTCTCTGTTCAGTAAATGCACTTGCACCACCTGGAAAACAACTTTGTCTCTGCATCTAGAAATATGACTCGCAGTTGGAATTGTTTTGGACTATAATCAGGCCATACATTTGTTGTTTCCATTTGAATGTTGTATTTACTCTGTTATAGTGTATATCATTGACTGAGGGCCCATCATTCAGTACACACTGCATTTGATATATGTTTATACTCTAATTTTAAATTCAAATAAATATTAATTAATACAACCAAGTGTTTATGTCAACCTTGCTTTTTTTGTAGAAACTTTGTAGTATGTTATTGACCACGGGATTTTTTTATAATAGTTTTGAATAATGAAACAATGAATGGATGAAAGCTGCCAAGCACAAAGTACCCTATTTTTGTAGTTGCTGGTCTTGCAAGACCATTCAATAAACAGTAGAGTAAAAAAAAAAGAATAGAAAAAGTGAAGAACAGAAAAAAGGAAATATATATTTAATGTACAGCACTGCGTAATATGTTGGTGCTATATAAATCCTGTTTATTATTTTTATTATTATTATTAATAATAATAATAATAATAATAATAAAAATAATAATATACAATACAATATATAGTAACTACTAGTAAAAAAAAAAAATAAAGGGAAAAAATAAAAATAGAAACAGGTGACATTGCAGAAGAAGAATTAAGAGGTAGGGACAAAATGTAGCCAGCCCTAGACAGGAATTGCTGTAGCATAGATCTTCTTGGCTGAGTAATTTTCTTTCTAAGGCCCTAATTTATCAAGCAAAATTTTGCGCACGCATATTGGTGATCCAACATCGGACCCAACAACTTATTTATCAACAGATTTTCAGCCGCTGAGAATACTCTGGTGTATTCTCCCAACATTTATGAATTGAAATAATCTGGCACTTTGAGGCGCGCATCTCCCGCAGCTTGACCCTAGCAAACTTGCATCAAAAGTCGTTTATTCCCTAATAAATCTTTCTTTTAAATGGCACACATCTTCCAGCTCTAAATAAAAATGTATGATTTGTTGAAATGTTTAAAACATATAAATTACCTTAGAAATAAGCATATTTTTAAATGACCTAATGTTTGTGGGTTCTGAAAGAGTTGATTGATTTCAGCTGTTTACATAGGTGAATGCCTAAACACTTAAGAAGCCTGACCCCAGGATGATAAATCGCCCAGTGATAAATCGGTGAGTACTCTGGCAGGCGACACCTCACTTTTGCCAGCGGACTAGATCATCCACCATCCACGTTCTTGTTTGCTTCTATGTATATCTATATTAAATATATATATACAGTATAAAAATATCAAAAGATATATATATATATAAATACATAGATAGATATTGTCACAGCTGGCCAAAGAAATCACAGGGTTTCGTCCAGGACAGGTACATTGCCTGGATATAGGTTATACGCAGAGTATTTTTCTGTTTAGTCAGTTTTCCTTTTGACCTGAAGGTGGGGTTGAAGTACCAGGCTGAATGACAATGAACTTCTTGGCCAGGTGGGGGACCTAAAGAGGCCTGGGTATGATCAGGTGTAACTGTCTGACCTGAAATGCATCCTGGAAGTTAGGCTGGGGATATAAACTCCCAGCCTGCTTCTTTCTGTGACTCAGTGTTGGCTGGTGATCTAGGAGGAGGTCCAAGGTGAGCTGTGAGTAAAGACACAGACTTTGTTGGAAAAGCTTTATGGTTAGGGCCTTAAGCTGAGTACACACGTCAGATTTTTATCGCCCCATAATCGGCATCGGCCAGATATCGGGCGAAAATCTGGCGTGTGAACAGTCCGCGTCGTCCATCGTCCGAACGACCGTCCTGGCGGATCCACGGACGATGAATGACGGCCGATTCCTAATGAAAGGAAAGGGGGAGAGCGTGCAGCAGGGTGCCGATCCGTCGTTCTCCCCCTCCCCTCTCCATAGAGCAGAACAGTGCTGTATGTACAGCACCGTTCATGCATCGTGTAGTCCTTTGTCGTTGGAAAGGATCGTGAAAGATCCTCTCCAACGACAAAAATTGCACGTGTGTACGCAGCTTTAGAGTCCTGCAGAGCACTAGGTTGGCCTGGATTGTTACTAAAGGGAACTAACAGTTAGTTAGTGGCCAGGCTTTATTTTGCTGTTTGATTTATTTTGTCAGTTTTTGTGTGAAAATAGTATTAGTGAATAAAACACTTGATGCACTTTTAACTTGATGGCCCTGTTTCCTGTTTGAAACCCCCCCCCCCTCGTTGCTACGGGCGATCTCACATATGGTGGAGGATTCGGGCAGCTTTATAAGCAGGTGTTTGGAAGGCCAGCATGGAGAAGATACTAAAACAGCTTGTTTTGGCAAATGCCAACCAACAGCAGGCCAATGCGAAGCAAAAGCGTACTAACCAACATCTGCTGCTAGGTCTGGAAAAAGCGGAGGCCCACCAAGAGGAATTGTTGGAAATACAAGCACAGAGCTACCAACAACAATTAGATGCACTAAAACAGCAGATATCTTTACGAGAGCAGGCTGATGGCGAGAGTGATGCTGGGCATTTGTCAGTTTTTCGGGTAAGCCAATTATTGCCAAAAATGACTGCAGATGATGATCCTGAGGTGTTTTTGACTACATTTGAAAGAACTGCGGAGAGAGAGAGGGCTGTACCCAAGCGCAGTGGGCGGGTATAGTGGCGCCATTTCTGACAGGGGAGTAGCAAAAGGTGTATGGTTACCTGGCCCCAGACGACGCCAAGTGTTATGTGAACCTTAAAACTTAAAGGAGGAGTCTGGGTGTGAACCCTGCAGTGCGGCCCAACGAGTTGACAAATAGACTTACCAGACACCTCCAGAAAAGGTTGTTACCCAGGGCAACACAGAAGAATTTCTTTGCTGACTGGAGAGTGCAGAAGATTAAAGTAGAAAAGAAGACCATATAGCCATTAGATAAATGTAACAAGTATTTCTTCGATGGAAATGAGGAGAGGAAAGCATTGCCTAAGGAGGAGAAACAGAAATTAAAGGAGGAGGCCAATAAGCTTTAGGAAGAGTACAGAAATCACATACTGGATCAGCATCAGGAAAAAATCTGAAACTTCAAAAATTAACCACCGGGTCTTTTCTGTGGCACCAGGTGACCACCCCAAAATGAGAATAAAACCAGAAGATGTCATTATAAACTGCAGCAAAGACTCAAAGATTCTGGAGCCCCATCCTGGCCACAGGTGGAAGGAAGTACGCTGTGATAACAGGGTCACCTGGCTGGCTTCATGGACAAAAAACAATTCAGAGTTCAATCAAGTACATCATGTTGAACCCCAGTTAAAAACTCAAGGAGGAAAAGGATTGGCAGAAATAGGAGAACATTGAATTTGATGGGTCTGAAGAAGAGAAAAAACCTGTTGCCAAAAAAAAAAAAAAACTGTCAAAAAGCCTGCAGCCAAGGAAAAGGTAAAGGAAAAGTCTAAGGATGAGAAAGACTCAGAAAAAGGAGAAGCAATGGAAACAACTCCCCTGTCGCTAAAGGAAAAATAGCTACTTCTGACAAAAAAGGTGAATCTAAGGACAAGAAGGCAGAAGATGCTGGTGAGTCAAAAGCTGAAAAAGCAAAAGGTGAAGTAAAAGCTAAAGAGACAGAAGCTGCAGATGGGGATCAGGAGACAGAATGTGCCTCCTTATCAACTGAAGAGAAAATTGCCAATCTTGTTTCAGATGCAGTTTTGATAAATCAGGTGACGATTTACAAAATTCTGTCAAAGTGGCTGAAGAAACTGCTCCCGCACAAACTAAAGAAAGAACCCTTGTAATCTGGGATTGAAGCTGTTGAAAGTGTTCCTGTGTTGGCTGGGGGAATGTTTCCTCTGGTTGAAGCCCAAGCTAAAGGATGGGACCCTGTTTCAGCGTAGACAAAAGAACAGCCTGAAGGGCAAGAAGTAGAACATGAGCCAAGGGTTGCTGAAGAATGAGATGTTGAATTTGAAGGTGAAGAGAATGAAGGGATCGAAAAAAAAGGCAAAAAGAAGAAGTTGGCAATCTGCAACTGGGCTTGGCCTACAAGTACAGTAGCAAGCACTATAGTGCCATACCTCACTTCACACAGTCTACTGAAGTCATACAGAAGAGAGTGTCTCTACTTTCAGAACAGTTGGAAAAAGCTGCAAATTATCCCATTGAGAAAATTCAAAAGGAAAAGATTGAAGATTACAAGGAAACTCATGAAAGTATCTCTGTTTCCAAAAAGGTGCAGGAAGAGTTTAGTAAATAAAGTGAAGTAAAGAGGAAAGGAACTGTCCCTGTTGTGCCTGATGAACAGGATGCCCAGGAGCATGTTAAGGAAGGTGTTGCTACATCAGTGGAAGTGAAGGCTGGAAAAGTGCTTGGAAACATGAAGCCTTCAAAACCAACAAAAATTAAAAAGGAAACGTAAAGAAAACTTTCCAATGTAAGCTGTGCAGCTATACTTGTCCCAGACGCTCAAATCTTGATCGTCACATTCAGAGGCACATAAGAACTGGTTCTGGGGAAAAGCTTTATGAATGCTACGTTTGTCATGTTCGGTTTATGTAGAGTGGAACCAGGAAAATGCACCTTCTGCAAAAGCCTACTGAGAATGTAGCCAAAGTTCGCTGTCCCAATTGTGATACAGTTTTCGATGACTGTTATGGCCTTATTCAACATCAGAAGTCTCACAATAATGAAAAGCAATTAAAATGTGATTGGGGTGGGGCAGGGAAAAGTGTGAAGACCATCACCACAGTGGCTGTTAATGGTGTCATGCCAATAATACAGAAACTGAAAGCTCAGCTTGCTGTAGCAATTAAAATTTCTGGCATTGGACTAGAAAAGATTGAAGAGAGGCTGCCCATTTTCTATCATTTTGTATCTAATGCCTCAGAAGCTGTCCCTGGTGCTAAAGATGCAGTGATTCAAAGTATAACTGGAGTGGTGGTAAGACCAAGGGAGCAGTGTATGACAGTGTTGAGATGTCTGTTATAAATGGATGCATTAACACAGTGCTTGGGAGCAGTGCGGTGTGCAAAATGAACAGCAGTGTTCAAATCTGAAATCAAAGTCTGAAAATCTTCTTAAACAATACCCATCACCAACTGATGGGGAACTAGAAAAGGAGGCGGCAAAAACAGAGGGGTTTGGGGTGTTGACAAGGTAAGCTACAATTTACGCTTGGGATCTTTCTCTACCAAGGCACTCAAATGTGCTTACCATCAAGCATTGGCAAGATTCAGGCATGCTAAATGCAGAAGTCAGGAGGCCATTGCTCAGCCACAGTCTACAGTTGACCTGATTGAATATGCCAGGGAGAACATGAATAATGCCAATCAGAAAATACATAATGCACAGGAGAGGTTCCACAACAAAAAGGGAGAAACCTGGACAAAAGCAGAAAGTGCTGTCCAAGCAAGATGGTTCAACCAAGTACTAGATAACGCAAGAACCAGGTGACGAGTTAACGAAAGGAGGAAATTGACATTCTGAGTGATACCTGCACTTAGCTGAAAGAGCAGAAGAAATTACTAACAAAGGAGAAGGAAGAACTGCTAGAGCTGAAGGATAATGTTCAGGAGTACAGTGAGGATCTGGAAGAAACTCATTTAAGGACACTTTGGTCCAGAGCACCGGGTCTCTAAAAAGAATATCTTTTGTTTGTTTGTTTGTTGTGTTTGACCTAGAAAAGGGAGGGCACATGTCTTCAATGGCAGGGTTTCGTCCAGGAGGACAGGTACATTGCCCAGATACCTGTTATACAGGCTGAATGACAATTAGAGAACTCTCTTCCCCATTATTCACTTTGAGATCATTACAAAGAACAAGAGGGCACTCTTTGCGTCTGGAGGAAAAGAAGTTTAAGCTCCAGATAAGGAAGGGATTCTTCACTGTAAGGTCTGTGAAAATGTGGAATTGGCTCCCTCAGGAGGTAGTTTGGGCAACTACTATAGATTGCTTTAAGAAAAAGCTGGATGTTTTTCTAGAAGCACAGAATATAACTGGGTATTAAGGCTTTAAAGTAAAAAACACAGTGACTGTTGATCCAGGGAACATCCGATTGCCTCATGGAATTGGGAAGGTATTTTTTTTCCACTGTTCTCCTGTTAAAGCAAGTTGTACCAGGGTTTTTTTTTGCCTTCCTCTGGACCAACTATGTCTTATAAGGTTTTATATCTGGGATATGTTTATTTCCCTAGTGTTTAAACTTGATGGACTTATGTCTTTTTTTAACCTAACCTACTATATTTTTAGGCTGGGTCTACATGGACAGTTTTAAAAAAGTTTTTAAACATTTCTGGCACTTTTACAAGCGTTTTAAAGCTTTTTATGAAAGCTTCCATTGAAAACAATGAGAGCTTTTCTGAGAGTTCTTAGCAGGACTTTGGAATCAGGAAACACCCTTTAAAAAGTAGACTCCCAGATCTCCACCACCTCACCCTAGGGATGGAGTAGAGGGGTACAAAAAATGTGTAAAAAATAAGATGAGGCTTTAATAATAAAGTAATTTAATAAATGTTTGTGTTTACTGTAACTTTCAAATTTTTGTTTTTTATCCCACAATGAAAGGATGATTCCCATCATGGGGCTCCTGACAATGTGGGATCCGCAGGCACTAGGGGACAAATGTGGACAAGTCTCCCCATTCAAGTCTAGTGATTAGCTGAGCAAAGGGAAACCCTAATGACAGCTCAAGCATCATCAGGGATTCCCTTTGCTCAGCCAATTAAGCAGCACTAGACTTGAATGGGGAGACTTGTGCTCATTTGCCCACTAGTGCCTGTGGATCCCACACTGTCAGGAGTCCCATGGTTGTGCTAATGACATAAATGCAGCCATGGGAATCATCCTTTCATTGTGGGATAACCTGTAAAAAAAAAAGTTTAAAAGTTACACTTAACACACACATTTAATAGATTTCTTTAACATTAAAGCTTTGTCTTATTTTTATACATATCTTTAACCCGTTCAGACAATGAGCAAGGGGTTTTATGTACCCCTGTACTCATTCCCCAGGGTGGGGTGGTGGAGATATGGGAGTCTCCTTATACATCTATCTATCTATTTGTTTTTGAATCTATTTTTTATTAGATAGCTGTTCACTGGTGTACAAAGTCAAATCTAAAGGATCGTATCAATAAATGATTATGGAAACTTATCGGACTGCGCACGTCCCTATTGCAGGTGAATTTGTAGCAGCTGTGTGCAAAAGAATGTTGTCTGGCTTTTTCCGTTGTCTTTTTTTTTTTTCTTGGAGGAGGAGAGGGGGACTTGTTTGGTGTGTTATCCTAATCTATGTTGCTACATTTCATACTTTGCTTACCATTTAGCACAATAGTTGCTTTTGTTTTTTAAACTTTAAATGTTTCAATGTCAATCTTGCAAATGATAAGTCAATGTTAATGTCATGGTATTGTGTTTGTAGCCATATTGCTTTATTGCAATTATGTCTTTATTATCATCTTTAAATGTTTGTCCTGCATTTCTTATTAAAAGTCAGGTGTTTGTGTGCAAATGCGAACCTGCTATGTGCACATGAACTGTGATCCAGCAGTTATTGTTTGTGTTGCTTCATGTGCACTCATGTATGTACATACATATATATGTATGTACTGTATGCATTTATATGTGTGTACATATAAAAATAAAAGAGAAATTATAGAAAGAAATAGGCAAAGAGGGTTTTTTTGGCACATTGCTTACCATGTATTTCCTTCAAATTAAAAAGATTGCCTATTTCTTCTTATGATTTCTGATGTCATGGGATTGGCTCAAAGCTAGGTTAACCCCCGTGGTAGTATTCCTGAGTGTGGCTCAGGGGGCTGTTTTTGCACCAAAAGTGGTAACCCGAGCCACACTCAGGTTCTACAGCGGCGTCCTCCAGCGATCCATTAACAATCCGAAAGTCTTTCTGCTCAGACGGGTGATTTTTTTTCTCTTGCACCGGATTGGGTAGAAACTATGACATTTTGTCTTTGAAGCGGTGATCCAAAGGGGTGGCCAGCCAGTAATCATCATTTTTTTTGATGCTGAAAATGCGTGGGTCCCTCCATAGGCACCACAACATGTGGACACTCATATGAAAGAGGGATTCCCTGGGCTTATGCTCGTCCTTTCCCTCAGTAGGCGCAAAAACATCTTCCTCCTCATCAATTGCGGTTTGGACAAATTCTGTCCAGCAGCCCCAACATGGTCTCTCTCATCATCATCATCATCATAATATTCAATTCCTCCTCCTCTTGAACGTCCTGATGCTGGCCAGTGTCCCCTCATCCTCCTCCCCAATTTCTTCCCTCCTCTCCCATTGCCACTTTCCATCAGGCCACACAGGGTATTATCAAGCAGAAAGATGATGGGAATGACATCGTTCCAACCTGACTGCTCCGGACTCACAACGTTTGTGGCCTGCTCAAAGGGGGCCAGTATCTCACACAGTTTCTCCATCTGCAGCCACTGGTCACTGGTAAAAATAAACTCAGTTGTGTGGCTGTACCAAGGGCCCTGCTGCTTCCATGCACCACGCTGACCAAGTAATGGTGGATGGCTAGCTTTTGCTCACACAGACGCTGGAGCATGTGCAGGGTGGAGTTCCATCTAGTCACAGTGTCACAAATCAGTCTATTCGGTGGAAGCCTCTGTTGGCGCTGGATCTTGCTAAGCGCCCTAGTGGTAGTAGGGGATCGGTGTACATGACTGCAGATGGAGCGAGCCTGTCTCTGTAAGTCCTGCAGTCCTGGGTACGTACCGAGGAACTTCTGCTCCACCAGGATCAGTACGTGCACAAAGCAGGGCACATGTGTTATGCGACCCATGTGCAGCACGGCCACAAGGTTGGCCCCATTGTCGCACACTACGTTACCTGCTGTGACCTGGGAGGGTGTCAGCTAAGCCTCAACCTCTGTGCAAAGCGGACAAGAGTTCTCTGGCGGTGTGACTTTTCTCCCCCCAGGACACCAGTTTCAGCACTGCCTTGCAACGCGTGTGCTTGAGGGAGCTGTAGTGGCGTGCCTGCTTAACCACAGTGTCCTCCGCTGCTGACCTTTCAGGAGGAGTTTCGAAAAAGAGGGGGTTTGCCGGTTGAAGGAGGAGGAGGGAGAGAACTGTGGTGGCCCTTGCTTTCCCACCACACCCCTTGGCTGAGTAACAGGTGCTGCATTGCCTCTTGCAGACTACCGCCCACTGAGCTATGCAAGGCCAACCAGTGAGCGGTGAAAGACAGGTAGCGTCCCACTCCGTGACTGGTTGCCCAGCTGTTCATGGTGATGTGGATTTCACTAGACACTGGGAATGCCAACGCCTGGAAGAGGTTACCCATTACATGTGTATGTAATCTGGGAACAACTGTGCTGGAGAAGTAATGCCTGCTTGGTATATTCCACCGACGCTTAGCACAGGTCACGGAAGGTAGCAGAGTCCACAATGCTGTATGGCAGTAGCTGCAAGGCCAATAGTCTTGCTAGACGTGATTTGCTTTTGACTGGGAGCTAGGGGAGCTGAAGGGGTCACTGGAGTACCCATCTTTCGGTGACAAACGTCGTCTGATGCTATGAAACCTGTGACCAGAAGCTGATACTTCCTCGCAGCTTGAAGTCTGGCTGTCACCATCCTCCTGAGACCTAGTAGCAATGACAGTTAGATGTGTAGAAGGAGTCAATGGAGGTGGAAGAAGAGACGATGGCGTGGTTACACCTACTTCAAGAGAATGCAAGTACTGCTCCCACTTTGGTTTGTGGTTCTTGCGTGGGAAAGCAGGGATGTTGTACCCAAATGTGATCCGGCCTGTCCTCTGCCAATCTGCCTGTGGCAGAGGATGCAGATTGCTATGCACCCGTCATCCTCTTTCAGTGTGAAAAAGGACCACACTGGAGATGGTGCGTGCAACCACTCTGCTGCTCTTTTTTTTGCCTGCCTCTGCATCTACTGGGTGCCCTACGTCTGCTCCAGCTCCATCTCCCCCACGGTCACATCGTCTCTGAATGTTCCCCTGCTTGTGCCCACTCATATGTGTGTTCTTTTGGACTCACATGAGGCAGATTTGCGGCCCCCTTCCATCCCCAGTTTGTTGCTGCTGCCTTTCCTCTACGTCTGTTTCTGAACTGCTTCTAGCCCTTACACGCATCGGTGGTTCCCAGGTGACATCACGGTCATCATCATCCTCATTTTCATCTAAGCCAACCTCTGCAAATGCAGCTACTGATACAGAACCCTCGCCCAGCAAGTGCTTACCACACTCTCCAAGGTCCCCAAAGTCTGGCTCCTGCTCTGTAATTCTCACTGACAGATCCTTAGGCTGTTCGTCAAACAACAAGAAGTAGGCATCGGGAGGTACAGCACATTAGCCACGCTAACTTCTGTCTTTGCTCCTGACACGGCGGTGCTGGTTGCTGCTGCTGCAGAAGAAGAGCCTGCTGCACATGAGGTCCTGAGACCCAGTCCACAATACTCTCAAAATGCCTGGCTGTATGATTGTAGTATGCCCTCTCAATAAATCTACCAGCGTACTGGTGCTCCGCACACATCTCAGACCTGTTTGACAACTTGTGCTGCTGCCTCCAACAGTTTGCTGCTGCTGCTGTCCTACAGTGGCAGACTCCCGGGGAGTTTGCCCCCTGCCTGATGTGGCAGGTTACCCAACGCCACACCTTCCCTTGCGTCTACCGCTCATCTTTTACTTATTGAGGAAAAAATGCACCTGTACCAAACATTTTCTTTGACAAATAGCAAGTGGTATCCGAATTAAATATCTGTATTTTTTTGAAAGAAAGAGAGAAATACAGAAATTTTTCTGGCTTTTTTGATAGATAGCAAGTGGTATCAGAATGAAATATCTGTATTTTGTAAAGAGAAATACAGATTTTTTTTTGGTTTTTTTTTATAGATAGCAAGTGCTATCAGAATGAAATATGAGAGTAGGACAGAAATGTTTTCGCCTTTTTTGCTAGAAGGCAAGAGGTAGCATCAAAAACTGCACAATCTGTATATTTCAAGATATACAGAAGGCTCCTAACCTGTCCCTGTCACTTCTCACTCATTCACTTCTCTCCCTGCTTCTTTCTCTCACACAGAACAAAAGATGGAGTAACTGATCCCTCCCTCTTTCCCTGTATCTTTGCCAGTGCTCAGATCTCTCCTGATTGGGCTATTGGGCCTTGATGTGCATCCTGGGAGCAAATGATTCCCTCCCAGCTGCGCCATTCTGGTTCCAAATAGTTGCAAATAGTATTCCCGCTCTCTGCATTTTCCCTTGTTTGTTTGGCGGGAACACGACCTAGTGGCGAATTACAAGGCCGTTCTCGCTTAAATGTTCGGTAAGCGAGAACGCCCCGATTTGCCGCGAAATCGAGCTTACAAATCTTGCTCGCTCATCCCAATGAAACACTGAAATATCTATATTTTTTTTTGTAGTAGGACAGAAATTTTTCTGTACCAAACGGGCTATTTTGGTAAAAAGGAACAGGTAACATCAAAAACTTAAATATCTGTACATATACAGAATTACCGGCTCTTAAACTGTCCCTGTCACAATCCACGTCTCTTTCTGCTTTTATCCTTCACACAGAACAAAAGATGGAGTGACTAATCCCTCCCTCCTTCCCTGTATATATGCCTGTGCTCAGATCTCTCCTGATTGGCTGCTGTGCCTTGCTGTGAATCCTGGGAGCAAATGATTTGCTCCCAGCTGTGATTCTCGGCGGAAATATTTGCCGTTACCGCCCCCTGCTTTTTCCCTCGTTCGTTGGGCAAGAACACGACCTCATGGTGAATCACAAGGCCCTTCTCACTTACATGTTTAGTAAGCGAAAAATAATAAGCAAAATTTATTTTTCTTCCTACTACACACATATTTCCTTTCTTTCAGATCATGTCTGGCTCTGCTGTTTTGCGTCGTAAGTGCCTAAAAGATCCTGATTCATTTTGTTATATCTGTGGCAGTTTCACCATTCCCACTCAAATGACCAACATCAGCACATTTGTAAAGCAAGCCTATTTGGCATATTTCAAAGTTAAACTTGGTAATCAAGATAAGTCTTAAGCCCCTCATAAGGTGGGCAAACAGTGTGTCAAGGGTTTACAGACGTAAACAAAGGGAACACGTGATAAGATGCCATTTCATATACCTATGGTTTGGCGTGAGCCAGAAGATCATTTCAGTGACATAGTGTATAGTGAAAACTTCAGGAAAAAACAAGAAAAATAAATGTAACATATAGTATCCTAGTCTACCATCGGCTATAGGCCCAGTGGCACATTCAGAATAAATCCCAGTGCCAGTTTTCGTTACACTTCCCTTTCTTGAAGAACATGATTATGATGATGAACATGATCACAAATAGGTGACAACAATGATCAAGAGTTTGAAATTGAAGAGAATTCTGTTCGTAAGGGATTTGATCAGCATGAGATGAGTAACTTGACATGTGATTTGGGACTATTGAAGGCTTAAGAATGGAAGAAGACTTTAGAACTCCTAGCATCAAGAATAACTTACTTGAAAAAGGAACAAAGGTATCATACTTTCGAACCAGAGAAATTGCATTTCTGCAGTACTTTAGAACTGACAGTGGCTTTGTGTATTGTAATAACATCCCTGGATTATTGAAGGAATTCCAATCTATAACTTGACTGAATGGCGACTATTCATCGATAGCTCAAAGTGGAGCTTAAAATGTGTCCTCCCTCACAATAGCAATATATTTGGGTCAGTCCCAATTAGCCATTTAGTCAATATCACTAACACAATTGGGTCATCTGTGTTGACCTTAAAATGGTATGCTTCCTTCTTGGTCAGCAATGCAGATACACCAAGTATCCCTGTTATCTGTGCATGTGGGACAGCAGAGCTTGTGAGAGGCATTGGGTGGAAAGGAATTGGCCTCCCAAGATCTGCCCTAAAACCAGGTGATCCTAACATTCTACATAAGCCACTTGTTGATAGAAAGAATATTATATACCCACCTCTGCACATGAATCTGGATCTGATGAAGCAGTTCGTTAAAGCTTTGCCAACTGAAGGAGACTGTCATTTGAAAAAATAAAGGCCTGTGTGTTTGATGGTCCACAGCTCATCAATGATGATCAATGATGATTTGATTCGGCAGCTCGTCAATGATGATCAATTCATCAGGACAATATCAGAAGTTGAAAAGAATGCTTGGTTATCAATCAAAGCCATCGTCAAGTACTTTCTTGGAAACACACAGCAAATAATTACACAGAAATTGTCCAGAAACTCCTAGAGAGCTACAAAATGCTTGGTTTTAATATGAGCATCAAGGTGCATTTTCTGCATAACCATCTTTCTAATGTCCCAGAAAATCATGGTGCAGTCAGTCCCAGAAAACAATGGTGCAGTCAGTCCCAGAAAACAATGGTGCAGTCAGTGATAAGCAAGGTTAACAATTTCACTAAGATTTGAAGGTCATGGAAGGACGGTATCCGGGTAGATGGGATGTACATATGATTGGAGCATGATTGGACTAGTGTTGGAGCATCCCATGGGATTGTCCTAACACTGAACACTCTATATTGGGATTGTCCTAACACTGAAAAGCTATAAGCGTAAAATTTTACCTTAACTGCAGAACTGATTATTTTCAAATGTTTTACTGTAAAAAAATGTCCGTAATATTAAATCCTTTGTACAAACAAAGGCAAATTTAAATAAACAGTACATTCAAATTATTATTTCATTTTTTTTTTCATTGTTTGTAAAAGCTGTATGTTTTTTGACAAAAATGGAGGGTACCATAAAAACTGCATGTGATAGCAAAAAACTGTGGTCTTTTCTGGATTCAGCACCCAAAAATTAGTAAAAAACAAGTGTGAGATCTAACTCAACAAAAACTGCATTGCCCAGTGTTATTGTACCCTTGATTGGACAAATTTAATTTTTTTTAAAAATTTTAAATAAATTTGTATTTGTATTATTATTTATAATTATTTATTTTAATATAATTTATGATTTGTGTTTTAAACTTTATCATACCCAGATTTATTCCTAAGAGTTACATGCTTAAAATATTAAACAACAAATTTCCAAGCAACGCAATGTGCCACTTTTGACAAAAAAATACTGACATAATTGGACCGCCAGGGAGGTTAAGACTTTAAGGAAAGTGTGCAGCCTTCTCTTTACTACCTTTCACTGTTCGTACATATACATGCACATATCTAGATTTGGCCAAGCATTGCTTATGCAGCCTGAAAAGCATGAAAAATACAATCCAGCACCATCTTGTTGCCAACAAAACATACTTTAACTTATTTATTATTACTTATTATTATTAAGTGCTTAACACATTCTAATAATTGATTCTAATCAATTTCAATAATAATTATCAATCAATTTCAGTATCAATTATAACTGGATGATAGCATCCCTTTGCTGGGAACCTCTGGCAAGCCTCTGGAATGTTGCATCACAGACTACTGTACATTCATGGATGATATTGCTTCTGGTTAAATGAGGAATCCACCTTTATGTGCTTCCACTACCAAGCTGATGTGATGAAGTGAATATATAGTGGGCCAAGGTCTAAAATGGCATTCAAACTGCATAAACACTCTGAAAAAGCAATAAAATATGTTTTACACAAAGTATATTTGTCCCGAGAAAGTTTATAAACTAGTACTATTTGAATTATGTAAACACCTAAATAATGCATACAATCCAGTATTTAATGAGCAAAATTAAGTTGAGCAACAACAGAACCTTTGTCCTGCTTGTGAGCTTGTCAATAAATGTGGTTTGTTGTTGTGCTTGGTAAACTGGACCTCCTTCCATCAATGTCAGGCGTGTTACAATGAGTATGCAAATGAGCTGTGGCCCACTAGTGTCTGTCTCCTGGAACCCTGGAAATTGACCCCTGGCGTGTGACCTGACCTCTCCTGCTTGCTGCCTGCCTCAACCCCAGCCTTCCTTGAACATCCTTCTGCTTTTTTATTTGATACAGTGTTTTGCCCACCTTGGTGTGCCCAAGGACAGCGACTGCTTAACCTCTGCACCTTGGCCCTTCACGCAGGGCTCACACCACCTCTGTGCAAGCCTATGTACCGCCCCCTGGTGGTCCTGTGGTCCTCTTTGCATGTGACAGTTAGCACAAACCATGAATACACCCTCCCAGACCTCATCAAACCTCAACCAAGTACTTGCCCAGAGGATAGATGCCCAGAAAGATACCCAGGTCCAGGTGCTCTGCCAGCTTCATTCTCTTACTGCTCGCCTGGATCAGTTGCTGATCTCCTCCAGTGGACCTGCTAAAACACCAGCCCACAACTGGCCTCTGCACTTCACCTGCCACTCACACAGCGTTTTCTCTAGATCCCGAGACCTGCCATGGCTTCATCAACCAATGCGGTATCCATTATGAGCTTCAACCACAAAATTTCCCCACTGACCGGGCCAAAGTGGCATATCTAATCTCCCTACTATGTCGAAAAGCTCTGGGGTGGGCGACCCCACTCTGGGAAAGGAAGGATCTGGTTACGGGTAATATTGAAACTTTCCTGTATCACAGTAGCTGCACGGCAGGACAGTGGACCCTCTGTGTCACCAGATCAGTAGGTTGATACGTGCACAGGGCGTAGAGTCTAAGCAGCTGCCCAGTCTTCACCAAGGAAAATCTAAGAGAGTAGTCAGATGTAATGAATGGAGCCATGTGACCTGCTGCATACTACTCTACCACCAGAGGGAGTCCAGGAGACTAGAGGTTGGTGGTGTTCACAACTCCACCAGCAGGGGGAGCACATCTGCAAAACACTCTAGTCCTCTGTAGTAGTGGAGCAGCTGACTTGGAGTCACATGACCTGGACCAGGAAGTGTACTGAGGAGGTGATGCCTTAGCAGAGCTAGTGCTGGCAGCAGGGGAGTGAAAGGTGGGTGGCACTGAAGGTGCTGAACCTCTTTAGGAGAGTTTTTGAAGAATGTGTGCATGCCTCCTCAGCAGCCGGTGTACTTCTGCGTATCTGTCGAGGGTCACTTACTGTTGATCAATATGCAGTTTAGTTTCGTACTTTGGTGGCTGAGCTCACCTGGAACAATGAGGCACTCCAAGCTACTTTCTGGCAAGGCCTCTCTGACCATATCAAGGATGAGTTGGCTGTTCTGGAGATTCCCCCCTCTCTGAATGATCTGATTTCCTTAGCCATCCAGTTTCCAGGAGAAATTTCGCTTACGTAAGGCCTTTGTTACGCGACTAGCACCATGTTTTTAGCAGCCTCTGCAAACTCCTGCCTCCCCTGTTCCCCCTGTCTCTGAAGAACCTATGCAGCTAGGCCCACCAAGGCTATCTCAGGAGGAGAGGACCCCGCATCTCTCATCTGGTCTCTGCCTTTACTGCCCACAGAAGGGACACGTTACTCAATCTTGCCCACGGAGGATAGGAATCTTCAGCCCCTTGCATGCTCTGAGGGGGGCATGCTAGGACACTCTTCTCTCCCCTCCAATCAGCGTCCCTCTATAGCCATCCAGCTTCACCACAACAATTCCACACTTGCCCTTGAGGCCTTCATTGACTCTGGAGCAGCTGGAAATTTCATTTCAGCCACCATTCTCAAGGAAAGTGCTTGGCCTATGGAGCCACTATCACAGCCTCTGCAAATCTCTGCAGTGAATGATACCGGTACCCTCCTGTCATGTGGAGTTATTCACTTTTAGTCTAGACCAATAGAAATGTCAATTGGTGTGCTACAGAACATCACAAGACTAACTTTTTTTGTACTTCCTCAGGCCACCTCTGCAGTCATTCTGGGCCTCCCATGGCTTACACAACACTCCCCAGTGTTGGACTGGCCTATTCCAGAGGTATTGGCTCGGGGGCCTTGTGCCACTCCAAATGTCTGACCAAGCTCACACCTAACAGGCCTATTGCTCTCTCCACCCCTGAAGTTGCACCATCTATTTCCAGTCAGTATGTGGATTTCAAAAACGTCTTTTCTAAGCACAGGGCCAAACAGCTACCTCCCCAGCGATCTTACAACAGATGTGCAATAGATCTCATTCCCAACTCCACACCTCCCAGAAGTTGAATTTACCCCCTCTGTCTCCCTGAGAGCCAGGCTATGAGTGAGTATATCAAGGAGAATCTGCAAAGGGGATTTATACGCAAGTCCTCTTTCCCTGCTGGCGCAGGGTTGTTCTTTGTCCGGAAAAAAGATGGGACTTTACGGCCATGTATTGACTACCCCGGTCTGAATGCCATCACCATAACGAACCCTTTCCCCCTGCCACTCATTCCTGAGCTTTTTGACCATCTCTGTGGTGCACAGATCTTTACCAAACTAGACCTCCGAGGTGCATACAGTCTAATTTGGATCGAAAAGAGGGATGAATATCTCTGCAAGGCCGTTTTTTAGCACTTTGTTAATGAGGTGTTTCAAGACCTTTTATACATCTGTGTTGTAGTCTATTTGGATGATATTCTGATTATTTTCTCCAGACCTGCCTACTCACAGACAACATGTTCGTTTGGTCTTTCAGGGGCTCAGAGACAACGGACTCCATGCGAAGGCAGAGAGAGAAGTGCCTGAGAAGTGCCTCAGGTACCCTTCCTGGGTTAGATTGTTTCTAAGGAAGGCCTCTCCATGCAACAGGAAAAGGTTGCAGCAATTTCCAACTGGCCTCTGTCTTGCAATCTTAAGGCTACTCTTGGGATTTACAAACTATTACTGGCAGTTTATCAGGAATAAATCCACTCTGGTAGCTCCCATCACGGCACTGACCCAGAAAGATGCTGATCCCAAGAACTCTGAGGCTATTGAGGCTTTTCATTCCTTAAAAGCTTTTCTTTTTGGCCCAGCGCTGGTTAGGCCATATGTCATCAAGCCCTTCTCCATTGAGGTTTATGCCTCCTCTGTCGGAGTGGGAGCTATTCTATTCCAGACCCCCACCGAAGCCAGACGCCCCTGTGCCTTCTATTCCAGGATAGTGTTCCCAGTTGAAAGGAATTACCCCACTGGGGACAGGAAGCTCCTAGCCATCAAGTCAGCTCTAGAGGAATGGCGAAACCTCTTGAAGGGTTCCCCTCACAAGGTCACTTTTTCTCGCTCCTTTGACCCACAGGACTCTGAGACTGCTGTGGAGCCAGAGGTTATCATCCCTTCAGCCCACATCCTATCCTTGACCTCTATCCAGGAATCCGCTATTCCTCCAGGTACCTCTCCCAGTGCTACCTATGCTGCAGCATTGGTGCCAACTTTCATTCGGGAAATTTTCGGACTTCATGGTATACCCACTAATATTGTGTCAGATCGTGGGGTGCAGTTTACTTCCCGCTTTTGGAAAGGCTTCTGCAAATCCCTGTCATGCAGGGAGACACTAGGACCGCTATGGCTTGTACTGAGGAGGTGCCAGCCCTGAGAAGGGCCAAGGCGCAGAGTTTAAGCAGTAACCAGGTTTTCTCCAGAGCCTCTGATGGTGAGGATGTTGCGCTGCTGGTTACTGCCAGGTTGCGGTCCTTGGGCACACTAAGGTGGGCAAAATCACTGTACTATATCACAAAGCAGAAAGATAGACGAGGAATGCCAGGGGGGAGGCAAGCAGCAAGCAAGAGAGGTCAGGTCACACGCCAGGGGTCAATTTCCAGGGGTCCAGGGAACAGACACTAGTGGCACAGGGGCCACTGCGGGCACAGGGAACACAAGAGACACTGGAAGCAACAGGGGGCACAGGTGACTCAGGAATATCCACAGACAAACAGGAACACTTGAACAGCACAGGGAAGTTGGCTAGGAACCAACAGACTATACAATGAGGGGTTAATGCAGGAGCTGGACAAAGGAAACACTGAATTAAGCACCAGGTGAACAGGAACTACTGCAACAGAATTAGGGGTTTGGAACAATGGAGACACATTCCACGAACACAGTGTGCAATGTGTGAACTAGATAAATAGCCAGGGCTGGTCAAGAGGCTATTTTCTGATTGGCCAGTGGATTGGATGGAATTGATAAAGCTTGGAAACAGAGGCATGCCTTTATCCAAATAATCCACAAACTAATCAAAGCCTATCATCCACAAACTAATGGGAGACAGAGAGAGTCAATCAGTCCTTGGAGCAAAATCTTCGAGCCCTGGTATCTGTTCACCATGATGACTGGGTGACTCTGCTACCTTGGGCAGAGTTTGCTCACAATATTCAAGTCTGCAGAAGCACCAAAGAGTCTCCATTCTTCATCGTCTACGACAAACATCCTTGCCTACTGTCTCCTATACCCTGCTCTGCCGATGTGCCTGCACTCAGTGCCCTGCAAAGGGACTTCAACCATATTTGGGCTTCAACCTCAGAGCACCTAAAGCAGTCAGCGTCTCGTTACAAGAAGTTTGCTGATCGGCATCGCCGTAAGGCGCCTCTTTTTCAACCTGGGGACAAAGTCTGGCTATCCACCAGGAATGTTCATTGCAAGGTGCCTTCTCTAACGTTTGCTCCATGTTTCATGAGACCTTATGTCATTTCCACCAAGGTTAACCAAGTTTGTTATAAGTTACACTTTCCTCCACATCTCAAGCTGCCCAATGCTTTCCATGTGTCTCTACTTATGCCTTGTCCTTCTTCTAAAATTTCTCATAAGAAGCTCATGTCCCTAACTGATTTGAAAAGTTTTGGTCCCGTGGAGAGATCATGGATTTCAGGTACAGTTGAGTCTGCACCTCTTCTTGCCAAGAGGTTTCATCTTTGTTTTCCCCTTAAACCCGCTCACACATTGCACTCTGTGTTTGTGCAACATGTCTCCATTTTTCCAAACCCCTAATTCTGTTGAGCTAGTTCCTGTTCACCTAGTGCTTAATTCAGTGTTTCCGCTGTCCACCTCCTGGGTTAACCCCTCGTTGTCCAGTCTGTTGGTTCCCGGCCAGCTTCCCTATTCTTTGCTTCCTAGGGCTCACACCACCTTCGTGCAATCCGTAGCGCCCCCCTAGTGGTCCTGTCTCTCCGCGTGTGACAAACTCCAGCAAATCATACTATAAACTTTAGCACTTACCAAAAAAAGATCAAGCACTAGATTCATATTGACTTGTAATGGACTGTAGGTGCATACAGAACAGGGACTAGATGTGCCCTAATTGATTGCTATGACAGCACCATTGACCGAGCTTAACAGACCCACCTCAATCGCGCAGCTGAAAAATAATCACCTTAATTCGAATTCTCGACCCCACTGCTCATTTATCAGTGCTGTAATCCGGCAGGCTAGTGCACCAGCACTCTGCAAAGGCTTACGGTAATGTGCCATGCCCAGCGGAACGAATATGCGCCTAGAAAGCTCACCCGCATTTACTTGATAAATCAGTCTTATAAGTTTGGTAAAACCCACCATAAAACACAAACTTGCAGCCACACTTATTTTAAGTCATCTTTGATTAGTCTTTAATCTATTCTGCTTAAGATGCATTTGACAGATTGTTTCAGGAGACTTTTGGATTTTAAGTGTCTACGTTCACTTACAAGGTCCTTGTAGTACCTATATACAGTCCTCCTAGATTCCAGATGGTAAATATGGTGCAAGAGTAGGGGCCAGCAGAAAGCATTGGAAATATAATGTGTGTGTGCTCATGCACAGTGCAAAGTCTCTGTGGACTTGTGTGTGTAGTGAAATGGCTCAGAGTAAAAGTGTTTTGTGTTTGCATAGTACAAGAGCCATGTAGATGTGTTCATTAAAAGAGTTCTGTGGTTGTGCATGAAATACAATACTTTAACTGTTATAAGAAGTAGAAGTCTATTAAACAAACCTGAATTTATACATAACAAATAAAGCCCTCCAAAAAAACAATGACAGCAACCCACAAGTTGAATGTATGCCAAATACTTAGATTCTGTGGACAAGGACCTTATGCTCCTTGATAAATAATTCCAAGAGATTAATGAATGAATGCCCGAATCAAAAGGCAAGAAAAATGTTTTATCAAAGGTATGAGGAAAACACCTGGTGCACAACAGTAAATACAAAAAAATAGATTGAAAATGGTACACATGATTAGCTAGGTTATTCACCAGAAAGTAGTACTGAATGGAAAAAGAAGTCATTTCTAGTTATATGAACAGTGATGCTATAATCTGTTAGCATGGTTGGTCCATAATATGATATGAAATTGTGTTATGTTTTACTGTGGCTGATTGTATAAGCTTTTCCAAAAGTAAATATGATTTTTTTAATACAAAATTGTATTTATAGCCATACCTTTTTTTTAAATTTGAATATAGAGAAAAATATATTAGAATATCAATATATCCACAAAGCCAGAAAAATCTCTGTATTTCTCTAAAAAAAATACAGATTTTTAATTGTGATAGCACTTGCTATATATCCACAAAGCCAGAAAAATTAAAAAAAAAAAATAGAAAAAAATACAGATATTTCTTTGTTTGATACCTCTTGCTATTTACTAAAGAAGACGATTTGGAACAGGTGCATTTTTGCCCAAATAAGTTAAAGATGAGTGGTAGACGCAGGGGAAGGCGTGGGGTTGGGCGACCTGCCGCATCTGTCAGGGGGTATACTCCCCAGGAGTCTGCCACTGTAGGACAGCAGCAAACTGTTAGAGGCAGCAGCACAAGTTGTCAAACAGGTCTGAGATGTGTCAGAGCACCAGTACGCTAGTAGGGCAGACTACAATCATACAGCCACGTCATCTGGAGAGTATTGTGGACTGGGTCACAGGGGCCTCAAGTGCAGCAGACTCTTCTTCTTCAGCACCAGCAGAAGCAGCAGCAACCAGCAGGATCAAAGACAGGAAACAGGAGCAATGACAGGAGTTAGCATGGCTAATGTGCCGGTACCTCCCGATGACTCCCCCTTGTTGTTTGACCAGCAGCCTGAGGATGTGTCATTGCAAATTTTAGAGCAGGAGGCAGACTTTGAGACCCTTAGAGAGTGTGGTCAGCAGTTGCTGGGCAAAGGTTCTGCATCAGTGGCTGCATTAGCAGATGTCAGCTTAGATGATGATGACTGTGATGTTACCTGGGAACCACCGATGCAAGAAAGGGCTAGCAGCAGTTCCGAAACAAAATGATGATGATGATGATAAGGGAGACCATGTTGGGGCTGCTGGACAGGACCTGTCCAACCCGCATTTGTGCTGTCACACCCCGGGCATTGTGCAGGCGATGGAACAACAGGAACTGCTGCAGCTTGAAGAGGAGGCGGTGGGTGAAGGAGGAGGAAGATGTTTTGGTGCCTACTGAGGGACAGGAGGGACAGGAGGAGGATGAGCCCAGGGAATCCCTCTCTCATATGTGTGTCTACATGTTGCGATGCCTACGGAGAGACCCCTGCATTTGCAGCATCAAAAAACGGGATGATTACTTGCTGGCCACCCCTTTGGATCACCCCCACAAATACAAAATGTCACAGTTTTCACCCAACCAGGCGCAAGAGAAAGAAAAGGTGACCCACCTGAGCAGAATACTATGCGACGGGCTGTGTAAGGAGTTCCGCACACCACATTCCACATAGTGAGCTCAGGTGGACATCGCCTCCACTGCATCCACTGGTAGCGGAGGCAGCAGCAGCAGCATCAGCAGTAGTGACAGCAGGACTCACACATCCAAAAGTGTAGGCCAAGGCAGGGGTGATTTTCTGGATGCCTGGCGAAACCTGATTCGGCCACCTCAAACAAGTGAAGTGCTGAGGCATACCAATCGAGAACGGATGAAGCACATGGGCTCTTTTCTGGCTGTTAGTGGTGGTGTTGACGACAGCAGTTATGAGGAGGATGTCTTTCCTGACAGTAGTGACGCCAATATTTTTTGGGTCAACAGGCTTGAAATCTGCCCGCAGTTGGCACAGTATGCCATCAAGCTTCTTTCCTGCTCGGCATCCAGTGTTCTGTCAGAAAGAACCTTCTGAAAGAACCTTCAGTGCTGCCGGTGGAGTGGTAACAGACAACCGATCATGACTGTCGCCGGAAATTGTCAATGACCAAATGAACGAAAGGTGGGTTACTACCAACTATCATATCCCCACTGCAGATGTCACTGATTGACTGACACAGGGACTCACTAGGCCAACCAGGATGCCTGTGTGTACCCACACTGCTCCTGTGCTGAGTCTGTGGCTGCCTATCACCAAACATCCTGTGAGCTGAGCCTGCCTCGGTTGAATTTTTTTGCTAGTTATCGCAACGTCCAGGGCTGGCATTCTTTGCCAGTGTCATGCCTGCCATTGTGCCAGCTAGCAATTTACTTTACATTTTTGCTGCTTCCAGGAGGCCAACAAACTGCAGATGAAAACCCCAGAACTGCCACCTAATTTTTCAGCTAAGTATTGTAAGATTGAGGGTTGGCATTTGTGTCATCCACTTCATGATGCAAACTAGCAATATCGTCTACCTTTCTAATGCTTCCAGCACCACAGACCACAGCAACAGTGATGGCGCACAAAACATCTTGGTCTGGCCCTTAATCACAAATTTCTAATATTTGCATTACACACTTCGGGTTGGCATTGACGATGC
Source organism: Pyxicephalus adspersus (assembly GCF_032062135.1). Lineage (NCBI taxonomy): Eukaryota > Metazoa > Chordata > Amphibia > Anura > Pyxicephalidae > Pyxicephalus > Pyxicephalus adspersus. The sequence goes on from NC_092859.1 coordinate 68,204,992, forward strand.
ACTACACCCAGCCAGTTACCAATGCCATCCACGCTCCGTCTTAAGGTCCACCGCCTCCTCCCCCAGCTGCTGCTGCCTGTCAGTACTCTATTGACAAAAATCGTATTACACACTTATGGGTGTTATTGACAATGCACTACACCCAACTCTAAATATCAGTTACCAATTCGCTCCACGCTCTGTCTCAGGGCCCACCGCCTCCTCCTGATGCTGATGCTGCTGCCGCCTTCCCAGTAACCAGCTCTAGATGTCAGTTAGCAATGCTGTCTATGCTCCGTCTCAGGGCCCACTGCCTCCTCCTCCTGCTGTTACTGCTGCCGCCTGCCCAGTACCCAGCTCTAGATGCCAGTTACCAATGCTGTCTACGCTCTGTCCCAGGGCCCACTGCCTCCTTCTCCTGCTGTTACTGCTGCCGCCTGCCCAGTACTCTTGCTCTAGATGCCAGTAACCAATGCTTCCCCTGTACTTCCTGCATTTTCTTATATCCTGGTGGGCTTTCTTAAGGCCATTTTCAGGGACAGGAAAGGCTTGTACAACTTTTTTTGCATTTTACAAAGTTACAGCTAGCAGATTGGAAAAGACATTCCCCTACACAGCAATGTCTCCAATAGCTAGAGCTTCCAAACTGTCCATATAGGTGATGGCCTCAACCTCTAATGCCGTCCATGCTCTGTCTCAGGGCCCACTGCTTACTCCTCCTGCTGTTGCTGCTGCCACCTGCCCAGTAACCAGCTCTAGATGCCAGTTACCAATGTGGTCCACACTCCGTCTCAGGGCCCACGGCTTCCTCCTTGAGCTGTTGCTGCTGCCACCTGTCAGTACTCCATTTACTAAAATTGTACACTTTTAGGTGGCATTGACGATGCACTACACCCAGCTTACGAATGCGGTCTCCCTGGGGACAGCTGACCAGAGGCCACATAATCCTACTGCTCTCGCTGACCCACGCTCCGTCTCTGGTCCTCCATCCTTTTGGCTAATTTCACCGCACTACTTGTCCACAACTTTATGGGTGTCATTCCTAACACATGTCATTTAGCTCATGATGCCAGCTAGCAATTATTATTATTAATAAACAGGATTTATATAACTTAAACAAATTATGCAGCTATTTAAATTCAATAGGGGTGTGTACATTAAATAGCAATGGGTTTTCCTGCTGTTTTGAGGGCAGAGAGTGTTGCTAGTGGGTTGAGGTCACCCTTTCTGAATGTCCTAATATTTATGCTGCCTTCTGGATGCTGTCAATAAAGCAAAAATCCTATTTGCCTTCTGTGACTTTGCCTGCCATTTTCTGGAAAACAACAAGGTCTTTTGGAATTTATGTATTTTTTCCTTGTTGCCACTGTTCTTCTATTTACCTACTTACCTAGCATCATACATGTTTGCATAATAAAAATTAGCAAAGAATTTCAAAAAGTTAGCAAATACAGAGCGGCTTACCTGTTTGTCTCCCCAACAGTTTTTTCCATAACTTTGATCAAATAACATCGGTCAAAAACAACTTCAGGTATGCCTGGGGGTCCTCGCATTCAGCCTCAATTTTCATCCCAGGTGAGCCGGTAAATGGAAATCTTGGCGGTGCTGCCTCGTCTGCATCAAGGTCAATGGAGAACCATGTGTGCATAGCACTGACCTCAGGTTCAGAATCGTCGCTTAGTTCACTTTCGCTGTCTGATGACAAATTTCCTGGTGAATCACTATCGCTCAATTCCACAAGGGACTCCAAATCGCTATTGCTGCTCTCAAATTCCTCCAAAACAGCGATTGCACTGGCGAGATGCCTTTTGGATGCCATGTGGTCTCCAGCAATCAGTGAGGAACAATCAAGGTCAAAGACAAAGTGAGGAAATGATTTATAAGCCATCAAAAGGTCAGATAAAGGGCTAATAGTGGGCAAAATATAAATCAGGGCACTGGGCAATGATGCTTGGTGCACTAAAATGTGTATTTATACTTTTATTGTGTGTTTTTGTGTTTTTTACTGTAAAAAAAAAAATTAAAAGCAGCATACATAGTAATCTGCTTTTAAATTTCCCGCCCCCAGAATCCCTCACGCCACCGCATCACCCGTAAGATGTCACAGATCTTTCTGGGTGATGCGATGGGGATGTCCTTGCCCTTCTCACTCCACTGAAACCACCAACGAAGTTGCTTGCATCACCCGGAGGCTGCGAGTGTCACATTCTCTGGGTGATGTGAGCAGCTACAGTAAATTCCAGGGCTGATGCCAGCGGGAAATCGCCGCTGGCATCACACCCGGAATTTACTATTAGTGATCGCATCTGCAGTTAAATGTGATGCACCATGCAGAAATCCTGCATGGTGCATCACATCTAACTGATAATAGGCACAGCAGCGTGGCCGGGACCCAGGCGGCATTTTAAATTTAACGCCCAGCCACGCCCCCGACGGACAGGCGCACCGGCATCACAGCGGGATCGTCTGATCGTCCTCTATTCCTATGTTCACATCCTACCTGGTGCTCAAACCCCATTGCCAGTCTCAGCTGACTGATGACCTAGGCTCTCAATCACTCTTACTGCTTTAGAAACCAGCTGCTGTATGAAAGGGCTGTCATGTGACAGAACACTAAAAAAGGTTGAAGGGCTGTTTTTTTTTTTGGAACCAAATAGGGGGCACTCTGATGGTCAGAAACTCAACTTGGTTAATTTGTGTCTTAGAAGAATATTTTTTAATATGTAATATATAAAAAAGTGTGATTGCTTCCCTACTGTATACATTTGCAGGACAAGCTGGACACCCCTGTCCCGTGCATAACTTACAAGAGCCAATTTTAGTTCCTAGTTTTATCCTGCCCCTTTTAAAGTATATAAAGTGTGTGTATATATATATATATATACTTTTTGTCATATCTATATTTTTAGCAAAATCCACAAACATAGAAAAAGTTTCTGAATCTCCCAATAATTATAAAGATATGTAGATACAAAATATGTCAGTAAATTTCATGGGGTCACACAGCAGCTACCAGCAGAACTCAAAGTGTTCCATCGGAGACATTTCAAATAACTTTAATAAATATTGTTCATCAATTTAAAGCTAAAATTACTGCTCTTAATCCAGTGCCCCTGGTGCACATTTGTGTTGATATGTGTTTGTGTGTTGGTGACAGGGCTCTTTTTTAATGTCAACTTTTATTGAAAAGATTTTTGATATAAACAAAAGACATAAACTTGAGGTAGGTATAACAAAACACAATACACATCCAGAGGAAACAATACCAGATGTAAAAACAGGATAAAAAGGGTATAAAAAGACAAAAAGACATAAACAAAACTATAAGTCATCAAGTATAACAAAGTATTCAATATAAATATATATATATATATATATATATATATATATATATATATACACACACACACACACACACACACTTGTTATACTGCAATGTTTCTTTTGGTTAATCAAGGGGTATATTGCCCTGTATGTCACTGCCCATGGCTCATTTTGCCTTGTATACCAAAATTTTATTTTGTAATCCAAAGAAAAGAATACTCTAAAAAAAAACTACAAAACTAAAGTAAACACACATTTTTTCTAATTTAAACAGTGTTTTTTCTGTTTAAAATTACACTGGGATTATTTTTCTAGTACAAAACACTGTGAAGATGTTTACTACAGTTTCCGGAATACCAACTACCAACCAAGCTCCTGTGTTCCAATGAATGGACAAGGAAAAGCAATGGGCTCTGTAAACCATGTTTAATGCTGGCAGTTCAACATATGTTTTATTGGACATCTTCAACACGCAGTGGCTGATTTATCAGGCAAAATCGGAAGTTCGCTCACTCGCACCTATTCGAGATCCCACATTGGACCCCTCTAACCTATTTATCAACGCATTTTAAGGTGCCCAGAATACACTGGTGTATTCTCCCAACATTTATGAACTGAAATGATCTGGCACTTGGAGGAGGCCATCTCCGGCAGGTCAACCCTAGCCAGCTTGCATTAAAGTCATTCTTTCCGTAACAAATCATTCTTTCAAATGACACGTGTCTGATATGTATATGTGTGTATATATATATATGTATATATATATATATATATATATATTCTAATCTATGTTGCTACATTTTATACTTTTTACCATTTACCATTTAGCACAATAGGTGTTTCTTTCTTTTTAAAACTTTGAATGTTTTAATGTGCATCTTGCAATTGATAAATCAATGTTATTGTGTTTGTAGCTATATTGTTTCATTGCAATAATCGCGTCTTTATTACCACCTTTGAATATTTGTTCTGCATAAATATTTTCCAGTTTTCTATCCTTGATAGGTCCAATTTGCATATTGGTTTTGTAAGTACTTTTTGAATGAAAAATTTATTTTTCATTTTTGAAATACTTTGGCTTTATATAGAAGTGTGGTTTTACATGTGTTTGGTGTTTGTGTGTGTGTGTTTTTTTTTTGTTCGGTAAATTTAGTGGTGTCTGTGTGGTCTTTATATTTTAATCTGACCTTTCTGAAAATGTGGTTAACTTGAAAAAAGTTTTTGTTTTTTTTTTGTTTTTTTTGTTTTTTTTTTTGTGATCTCCTTTACAATCACCCAGGATCCTTAACCTTGGGTGATCCAAGAGACCTACAATTGAACAAGTAAATTGTGATTGTTTTTGAGCATTTCCTTTCTATGAACTGTTGAAAAGCCAAAAACAGCACAATTGTCTTATTAAAACTCAGGTGTTTAATGCGCATTGTTGTGCGCCAATGCAAAACCGCTATGTGCGCATCAACTGTGTTCCCCAACAGTTCAAAAATGCCTGCCACTTTTGCAGAGGCGCATCACCATTTGGGTAAGTTTTTTTTCTGTGTACATTGTTTTATTTTGCTTCATGTGTACATACATGCTTATATGTATGTATACTGTACATTTAAATGTGTGTGTATATGTATGTGCTGTCACAACGACCTACTTTTTATTTGTGTGTTGGTATGTTCCTCTGCCCCCCCCCCCTTTTGGAGAATATTAGTATAATCCACCTATTGTCCCTAGCAACAAGTGTTCATTTGTTGTGTTTAGTGTTTGCAGCCGTTACTAAAGTGGTTCCATTTTAGCAGTCTCTGCTCATGGCGTGAATCCAACTATATTAAAATTGCCTTATTATCTTCAAGAGAAATGGACTATGGTGGGCTCAGAATACAAAGGATCACAACAAGTCAGCTACCCACCTTTCTCATTTTCTGCAAATTCATCAAAAAGGTAGCAAGAGCTAAGAATGAGAAAGTTTCTCATCCTTTGATTCCAATAACTCTACCACCATATCTGCCATGTGCGACACTTTAGGTAACAAGCGTAAGGACTTGAGGAGGGCAGTCTCCATCAGGAAGACTGGAATTTCACCTAGTACCTCAACTGCCAGTAAAAGAACCAAGGAAGAGAAACCTGGTGGTTCTAACCTCCTGTGCCCTATACACAACAAGCCACATTCCCTCAGAAATTGTTAGGTGTTCAAGGAAATGCCCTTTGAAAAATGCATTCCTGAAAGACCCTGTTATCTGCTACAGGTGTTGTGCATCTTCTGAACATTTTGCTAGAGAGTGTAAAGCTATAATAAGATGTTTTGAATGTAACAGCGACAAACATGTGAGAGCGTTATCACCTGGGTTCATCTCAACAGGTAACTCAACACATTTGTGATCCAAAGCCCGCACGAAGTTATGGCGGGGAGAGTATTAAGCAACGGAGTGGACCTGTGTTCTCCAAAGGCACTGAAGTATGTGGAGGGAGACTTTGTGGCAAATCTTGTGCAAAGAAATCTCTGGTTAAGGTCTTTCCTACAGGACAAACAGAGAAAGCTGTGAAAATGTACGCCATTTTAGATGACCAGAGTAGCATACATGTGCAGGCCAAGTGAATGTTTCAGGAAGAATCACGTATGGATTTATGGTAGCTCCCCTCTTTGAGGATGTACAGTTCCCACCTCCTGCACTTATCGAATTAGATCTGCTACCAAACAACAGGGAAGAGATTCCTACTCGGGGCACAGCATGTCACCAACCTCATCTCAGGAGCATAGCTAACTACATTCCCCCTCTTGACAAGGCATCAGAAATCTTAATTCTTTTGGGTACAGACATACCAAGGGTTCACAAGGTACGCCAGCAGTGCAAAGGACCTAACAATGTTTCTTATGCACAGAGACTTGACTTGGGTTGGGTTGTCATTGACGATGTCTGCCTAAACAAAACACGAAGAACCTATAATGTGAGTTCCTGCAAGACAAACATATTAGGAAATAGACGTATTTCCTACACAGGACGATGCTCATGTCATTATCTTGTGAATCACAAGACCAACCCAAGTCTAAAGCTACTTAGCAACATGAAAGAGGACATCTGTAACAAGATCATTCCTCCTAATGATCTCAATCAGACAATCCTTCAAACTACCTTAATGACAATAAAATAGCTCCCTCCATTGAAGATAAGGAATTAACTAAGATAATGAACGATTAATTTGTTCAGGACAGCTCCAATAGCTGGACAGTGACTCTACCTTCCGCAGCCCAAGAGCAATTCTTCGAAACAACCGAGAGCAAGCCATATCTAGGTTTACAGCACTTAAGAGAACAATGAAAAACAAACTTGACATGGAAAACCATTTTGTGGCATTCATGCAAAGGATATTAGACAGCAATCACGCAGAACCAGCTCCATCATTGAAGAAGTGTGAAGTGTTTGGAGTCTATCACAAGCCAAGGGCAGATCAGAGCTGTCTTTGACTCAAGTGCACAGTTCAAAGTATTTCTGTGAATAATGTTCTTCTTACAGGACCAAATTTGACTAACAATCTTATAGGAGTGTTGGCACGGTTCAGGAAGGAACCTGTTGCGGTCATGGCCAATATCCAGCAGATGTTTCATTGTTTTGTCATACAAGAACACCACAGAAATTATCTCCGATTCCTATGGCATCGCAACAATAACCTCAATGACGACATAATAGAATACCGTATGAGTGTTCAGGTCTTCAGTAACAGCCCCTCTCCAGCAGTAGGGACATACGGGTTGAGAAGAACAGCTCAAGAAGGTGAATTGGATTTCGGTGCTAATACCAGACATTTCATAGAAAGAGACTTCTATGTAAATGATGACCTCAAGTCTTTACCAACACCCAAGGAAGCTATTGATCTGCTGAAGAGAGCCCAACGGCTTTTGTCACGTGCTTAAGTTAAGGCTTCACAAGATTGTATCTAACAACAGTGAGGTGATGGAAGCTTTCGATGCCAATGACAATGCTTTGGACTTGAAGAATCTAGACCTAGCAGAAGACATGTTGCTTACACAAAGGAGCCTTGGTCTACATTGGAATATAAACTCAGACACGTTCACCTTCCAGGTTTTTGTTTCGGAAAAACCATTCACCAAGCGTTGGGTTCTTTCAATTGTGATTTGCCTTTATGACCCATTAGGCTTTGTGACACCAATCATCATACAAGGAAGATTTATACTCCGACAACTCACTGAGAGTGCAATGGACTGGGGTACCCCACTGCCAACAGGCTTACAGCCAATTTGGCAGAAGTTGAAGGAATCACTAAAAGAATTGGAACAGCTCCATATTCCACGCTATTACTCTTCTAGCTCTCTTACTGACGATAGAAGGAAGGAGATTAGCATTTTATAACAGCTATAGCGGCTGTTGCCTACATCAAGGTAATCAATGCTTTGGGACGTCCAAAAGTGGGTTTTGTGTTAGGAAAGGCTAAGCTTGCCCGAAGACTTCACACACAATCCCAAGATTGGAACTATGTGAGGCAACTTTAGCTGAAATTGCAGATTTCTTGCAGAATGAGATAGATATCGATATTGATGCCATCAAATTCTACACTGACAGTAAGGTTGTTTTTTGGCTACACAAATAACACAGCAAGAAGATTCTTTGTGTATGTAGCCAACAGAGTAGAACGCATTAGGAAGTCGAGTAAGCCTGAACAATAGCACTATGTTCCTACTGAGTTGAATCCTGCAGATCTTGCCACCAGATCTTTGCAAGCTGCTAAACGTGCCAAAAGCCACTGGTTTTCAGGCCCAGAGTTCCTATCATTTCATTTCCATCTCCTCCAACATTCGACAGTGACGCCAAGTTTGAACTCATTGCGCCTGATTTATTAAACCTCTCCAAGGCTGGAGAGAATACACTTTCACCAGTGAAGCTAGGTGATCAAGCAAACCTGGAATGGATTTCTTCAATGTCATTTGCTATTTGCTAGCAAATGCTTTGAATCCTGGACCAGATCCATCCCAGGTTTGTTGGATCACCCAGCTTCACTGGTGAAAGTGTATTCTCTCCAGCCTTGGAGAGCTTTAATAAATCAGGGCCATTGAACCAACCAGCGATCCTGAGATTCGCCAAGAAGTTACTACATTGATTTCCGAAATACATCTAAGTCGTAACTTCTAGTCAAGTCGTTTTGAACATTTTTTTTCATGGACAAGACTAGTGCATGCCATGACATTGCTAGCTCATATTGTCCAGAGCTTCTGTAATTCCACCCAAGTTCTCAGTTGTTATGGGTGGCATACATGCCATACAAGAGATCACATGGAGTGTCGGAAATTGAAAGCGAAGCCTGTTCATCATAGGTCGTGTACAAAAAGAACCCTTCTTTGAAGAGCAGCTCAAATGTCTAAAAAATAGAAAACATAACCAAGGGTGCGAATGGAAATTCAACCCACTGCATTCTTCACACATGGGTAGAGCATGGGAAAGAATGATTGGCATGGCGAGACGGATTCTGGACTCTTTGCTCCTTGATGTGGGTTTTACACAACTGACTCATGAAGTCTTGACAGCTTTCTTTGCTGAAGTGGCTGCCATCATTAATTCTAGACCACTAGTTCCCATATCTTCTGATCCAGAGGCTCCAATTATTTTGACTCCAGCCATCCTGTTTACCCAGAAATCAGAACTGGTCCCTACACTACCAGGGACTTTCCGCCACCTTGATCTTTAAAAGAGCCAGTGGAGACATGTGCAACATCTTGCAGACTATTTTTGGGTAAGATAAAGAAAGGAATACCTCCACCTTCTGCGGGGGTGCCGGAAATGGCAGGCGCAAAGGCCTAACCTACAAGAAGGTGATTTAGTCCTGTTGAAGGACCAACATGCACATTGTATCAATTGCCCTATGGGTCTAATCTCTTGGGCTGTTCAAGATGAAGATGGTAGAGTTCACAAGGTACAGGTGAGGACTGTCAGAGCAGGAACTGTTAAGATTTTCATCAGGCCACTCACAGAGACTTTCTTATTCCTAACTTTGGAGAACGCCTCGAGTGCCATACCAAATGTTGAAGCAACCTGAGATCTTTTAAGACTGTACCAAAAGAAGTGTCTTCTGGAAGATCAGGTACAATATTGTTACTTGTGTTCTCTTCTCGTTTATTTGTCTTACAGGTCCTTGGAAGAAATCTGCACATTGACAATTTTGTTGATATCGTTTAAATTGTGTTTATATAGTGGTATAGTAGGAAGGAATGGACAAAGAGGATTTTTTTAGGCATATTGCCTAACACATATTTACTTCAAAATTTAAAGTTTGCCTATTTCTTTCTATGATTTCTGATTTCATGGGCTTGGCTTAAAGCTAGTTTGGGACTTTACAGGTAAGCGTGCAGTCTTCTCTTCCTCTAGGTTTTTTCACTGTTCATACATATACATGCACATATTTAGATTTGGCCAAGCTTTGTTTATGCAGCATTAAAAGCATTAAAAATACAATACAGCACAATCTAGTTGCCATCGGATCTCAGTAACACATTGTGCCCCACTGATCGTATATGCACCTGGCGAGCTTCTGCACATTCGCTTGATAATGCAGCCTCATGGTGTTTGCTTTATCCAAACCATATAAAAGACAGAGGCTTTTCTTATTAGACAAGACTTAAGCTGCTGCTATTAGACAGGCAAACTAGATTTTGGGGCAGCAGTTTCTTACATAATTACAATATATCATATATCACATTCAATCATATTGCAATAGCCAAGGGTTTTGGAAATGTTGCATATAGTTTATGTAGTCAAACTAATACATGTACATATTAAGCCTGTGTGACTAAAACATTACACACATATGATTTACATGAGATTGCCTATGTAGTTATATATATGTAGTCCATATGAGACTGCATATACAGTAATTAATCTAGAGTGATTACATAAACATTACATGTCATATTTTAGGTAAATATATTCAAAGGTAATATAGGTACTTATTTCTATTTAGGAGTAGGACTGAGTACCTACTGTATCTTTAGGTGTTCTGTAGGTGTTTTACTGAAAGAGTAAAATATCACTAGTCTGAACAAACCAGAAAAAGGAGCGTAGGTAAATTCAATCAAATGACTACAATCCTAAATTTACAATGGAACACAGTAAGACTCAGTTACCTTTTCTAGATGTATACAATAAATAAGACAATGACAACAAATCAACTGCACACTGTAAAACTACTGGGTGTGAATAGCACGCATCCCAAAACTCCAGTAAAAAGCATTCTATACAGTCAGTACTTAAGAATGAGAAGGAATTGTACAACAGACTCCTTGTATTGGACTCTTTGTATTGGACTCAATACAGCTATTTTGTATTGAATCCAATACAAAATTATTTTAATTTCCCACCGATCCTCCAGCCCCGCACCGACGCATGTACCAACATCACCGGGAAACCCCGTAGATGTCGTCTCTGCACTTCGCTGCTGGAAATCGGAAGAGCAGGATGTGTCCCCAGGACCTGCGGGGACCAGCAGGACACCGAGGGACAGCGATGGAGCAAGGTAAGTAGTTTTTTTTTTTTTAGGTAAAAACCACGAGTGTGACTTGGGATTACCACTTTTTGCATGTAAAATCCACCCCCAGTCACACTGGGGATTACCGCTAGGAGGCTTAAGAAAGAAGCGAATGAATGAAGAGAAAGGCTTCTTTTAAGATGATACTGTAGGAAGCTTCTTAGAAAATTGTACCATAGAGCTACACAACACCAAGGACATAAAGGACACTATAGAGACAGAGGAGAAAACCCTCTACAACATTAGGAACTTGCAGTGGTTTACTAATAATTGCAGGCTTCACATTCAATTTCACTGTAAAACATCTGAATTTGATTCCAGATTTAGGTAACAATGTTTAAAATTTCTATTACCATTGCTTCTTTCACATCCAAATAATTTAAATATATCTGTACATGTGTACTTCCAGTGCATTTGTTAATAGGTAATTTAATTTTAAATTTGGATGACATTTTTAAAAAAAGCAATTTCAGTCACTATTGAACAGATCATCCCTCAAAAATGCAGGAACATTCATATGTATGTACTTCCAGTAACAGTGCATACATTTACACATGAACCATTAATTTTATTCTATATTCTTGTAATTCATCCCCCAAAATTCATATACATCTTTATAGGTATGCATAGTTTCAGTAATCAGTTTGTGGGAATGAGCTGGGAAATTTGATAAACTTAAGGTAAAGCTTTTGATTTTACAAGACAGCATACTAAACTAGAATACCAGGGCTGTGGAGTTAATTGCAATGCACAGGGGGGCTACCCCTTTATTACTCCTCTCTGCAGACATCAGACTTGTGAGAGGATCTCTCGCACAGCTGCACTGACAGCAGGATCCAGATGATGCAGCCGAGCAGAGAAACAATTGTTCTTTGCTGCTGCTCTCTGACACTTGAGCAAATCTGGAAATTCTAATAGATTTAGTTATCTCATAGTTTTCCTACTTGCATTTGTGCTACTGTGTCAGTCATTGGGTGCTGGCAGTGCTGGAAGGTGGGCAGAGCATGGTGTGGAGGTGGGTGTTGTGGTAGACGTCGCACAAAGGCAGGCCATAGGTGCAGATGGCAGGGGAGCTCCTACATTGGTCCTGCGTACGGGCCCACTATTGGCTACGTCTGTCACTGAAGAGCAGAGTGGTAGTACTGATAGATAGTTGGCATATATGTGCAATATGTAAGAGTTAGTTAGGAGGACTCCTAAGTACGGCAGTGTATGCGTAACCCATTGGAACAGTGGTAGGGGTGAAAGTATATACATATTAAGCGCTTTTTTTAGCTTTATTAAGAATTTGGGCAAATTTGCTCGGGATATCTCTATGATACAGTTGAAAGGTAAGAGGTTTACTGGGAAACCAAAGTGTAACCAAAATTTCTGACTCCAAAGGTTCTAAAGTAAAAAATAAATGAAGTGGAGAAAGTGGGCATCCTCGATGATTACCATTCATGTTGTTAAAAGAGACTGAGCAAAAGCCAGGACAATCATTACAAGGTTTAGGTGAATTATATCTGTTGACAATTATTTGTACTTGGTATGTATTTTCAAAAAGGGCATGTAGTACCCCATTTACATATGCTAAAAGCCACTGTGATTAGGCCATGTAACTAGACTTGGGAAGGGAGAGGCTGTTCCTACATACCTCTGCTTACAGATAAAAATTATTTGTTTTGTGGACTAACTGATAGCCACTGCAATAAGGCTGTTGATAGTGAATACTGAAACCAATTCTGAATACTGAAACCAGTTCACACATTTCACATAATTTTTCACTAAAACAAGCACATTTTCAGTAAAATGCAGGGGGTCAAGAAGATGAGGAAACCACTGCACTATGACATTAATTACAAACAACTATTACAACAGCTTTTTTATCAACTGTATCAACAGGAATGGAGAATTTTAGGATTACAACTGCTGATTATGTGGTGTGTATGAATATAAATATTTTACTGTGCAGAACAATATGTTGATCATGACTGCATGTACTTTTATAGAGTGTTCTCACTGTAATCTGTGGGAAAAACGAATAAATTATGGAGTAATGTGTGAAAGTAAAAAAAAGTATTAAAATGAGCGTCCTGTTTTGTGTTGTAATGGTAGTTTTTGCCTGCCTGTTCTATGAGACAGAAGCTACTAACAGGTAGTCATCCTCAGAATAGAACATTTCAAGTCCAATCAATTCCGATCAATATAGAGCACAGGGATAAGAGTAAAGCTTGGAACTGCTAATGGAAATGATAAAGATGGCACAACTTTAAAGAAAGAATGTTATCAGGATGACTTGTATGGGATTATTTTTCTTAAAGAGGGTTACATTAATTATAATTGCCAAGCCCAAAAATTTTTCATATCAAAACAGAAGAGAAAGGGAAAGTCCAGGTGGTCCTATTTCCAACATACCACTCCTAGTCTATATATACAAATGCAACATAACAAAAATGTTGACAAAACAAATATATATATATATATATATATATATATATATATCTCAAAATATTTAGCTTGTCTCATGTCCCGACGTGTTTCGCCAGATTAGCTACTTCAGGGGATTATTGAGATCATAATGGTAGATGCATTAAAAGTAAATACTAATTGATACACAAAAGAAAAAGGAGAAAAAACTCTCTTTCCCTTCCTCTTCCGTTTTGATATGAGGGAAAAACTTTGTTTATTCCCAAAGATGAATTTCAGTGTTTAGTTTAAAGTCAGCGCTTTTACAGTTTTGGAGCCAACACCTGTTATGGGAATAGGTGGGAGCCACCAATTTTGGTAGAATAATGTTAGCTTTTCTCCAGAGGTAGCCTTCACCTGTGTATAAGTATAGA
>NC_092859.1:68220219-68221849 GCF_032062135.1 Pyxicephalus adspersus
CTTTATTTCTTTTCAAAAAACAGATTGTAAAAGCTGAAAATAAAAAACAGAACGATGCATTAGGGTCACTAGCATGCAATCAGTTAAATAAATCCTCTGTGCAATTTGTGTTTGCTGAAAAGCTGAAAAAAATGAAACATCTGTTGCTAAAGCGTCCGGACCAAATCTAAATACTAAGGCAGGAAATGCTTTATCAGTCAGGCAGATTATTTAGCAACAAATCACATGAAAAGTCTGAACCACCTTTAAGGGCTGTAATTGGCTGACTTGTGTTGCATAACAGTGTGTGTCTGAAGACCTACTTACACAGTTTTAAAGGGAAAAAGAGGGCATCGATTTCAATGCTTTAATCGCCTTTGAGTACATAACACCCATATTTTATACTATCAATATTTCCTCAAAGGAAAAGAAGGATTTCCAGGTATGAATGGACAAAACACACAGAAGATTGCACAATCCTGACCTTACATAAAAGATTAAAAAAATGTATATATTTTTTTAAATGAGCCTAATGAGCCCTACCCAACAGCCCTCCTCCTCCTTTTTGCCCTTAGCTTTTATTTTCCTAGTGATTTATTTATTTTAACAATCAATTTTTTTTTCATTTTTATTTGTTTTGTTTGTAATTTTTCCCGGTGTCACATAACAAGAAAATGTGTGATTTTGAAAGAAAAACATCCTTTTCATTTACAAATATCTTTGCTATATTTTGTACCAGACACATCATGTTTGAGGTATTTAAACAAGATAAATTATAAAATAAAAATGATATATTTTATTTAAATGAGAACTACTTTTTATTGCATTATTTTGTTCTGTAAGCTTTTCTAAAACAATATCCCCAAAGGTAAACTGTAAAAATTGCTCTGGTCCATAAGAGGTATAAATGTATAAAGACCTAAACTGGGTAAAGAATCACTTTTATGAAAAGAATTGTATTCTGTGTCCGGAATAGGTAGCAGGGTTAGTTTTCCTAAGAGTTAGCAGTAGTTTCAGCCACAGCAATCAGTCCACTGGCTTCTTTTAAAAAAGAAGCATGTTTGTTAGTGTTATTTACTGTATTTACATGGAGCAGTACAGTGCACCTAAACCAACAACATGAAAGTAGTTGCAATGCAAAAACTTGCTGTGTCCAAGCATGCACTATATAGGAGTATACTATTACTAACAGACTGGACAAGCCTAGTAATTTCCAGACACACAATGCACAGATTCAAAAATGTCCAAATTTAACCAGTGTGAGCTTCAACAGAATTTAGGTATCTGCTCTCTAGGCTACAAAGCACTGTCTGTGAGTATTCCCAGCACTTTACCTAACTGGTGGTCTAATTATATTAGTATTTTTATGCCAAAAGCGGTACATGGTTTTGCATGGAAATGTATTTTACATTGCAGGCCTAAAAAACCTTAGACATACCTCACCAAAATATGTCCAATATTTAAAAAATTTAATCAATTTAATAATAAACTTTGGATAAAAAAACACAAAAATATTGAAAAACAAAGGGTGCATAAAAATACTAACACCTGTATATTAACTGTACAGTAGCATGTATATTATATATATATATATATATATATATATATATATTTGAATGATTACTTTGTATTGGATTCAATACAGTTATTT
>NC_092859.1:68222000-68235520 GCF_032062135.1 Pyxicephalus adspersus
TGTTAAAATGAACATCCCTCATAAATATAGCTTTGCAGAGGACAACATCAATTTACAATGCAATACATGCAGCTTCAACACAATAGTAGTATATAGAATGCTGTTTTGATTGGAGACCTACACCTACTGGACTTGTGCACAATTGTTTATTGTCTAACACAATCTGTACACACTATAGAGAATGAAAGATAATCACAAGAACAAATTCATCAGGACCCATCATTCATTACAATGGAGAATCATCATAGATTGTCATAAAGTTTTATTTATTATCAATAATTTCTAGCCAACAATATTGCCTCACCAATATACATTTATGTATTTCTAACATATTCAGAATAACTCATCATTTAGCTGACATTCTTATAAGTTAAGATGTTAGTTAAAGATGATCATTGATCAGTAGTGGTCAGCCACAGGCCACTAGATCTACACCTAGTCAGCAGTCCCAATCAGAACTTCCTGTATGCATGTTTGTGATCTGCACATGCCATGTACTGGACTCCTTAGCAATTTGACAACCTTATCCAAACCTAGGTATCTCTTATTATATCTAATTATTTTATTATTGCATTGTTACACCAATATGTCTTTATATAAATAAATATACTTTTTAATTTTACTTGCAAATCTCTGTATTACCTCTGTTTGTTTACTTTGAATGTAACTATTCAACATTTACATAAACTGTCACAAATCATATTTATGACAATATACAAATCCAAGAGGCAGAGAGAAGTGCCACTGTACTGTTGAAGCCCTTTCTACTGGACAATATCAAGTGATAAGTTTGATGCAATTATATTCTGGTGCTGATCAGCAGCTGTTATATGTATGTGCAAGGCTGAGGTTGAGCAGGAAGTTGCAGCCGAATATTGGGTTGTTAGTAACCATATATGGACCCAAAGGAGGATCAACTTGTTGACAGACTCTTAGACAAAAAGTGTTGAAGTGTCAAGCAACAAGTTGTACCCATTAAAAAGCAATACAGAGCTATCACAAATAGTTCAAAGATCAGCCTATAGGACTATAAAGAATATGGGGAAAAGCATAAACTGTCAACCCTTGTACTATAGCAATGGAGGCATCTGTCATAGCCTGCTGTGTATGTACCCTGCAGTACTGGTTCCACAAGCACTAGACCAGGATTATCTGTCACTGATCAATGCTGTTTGCCAGCAGGCTGTAAATTCAAATATCCTTCTGCACTGTACAGTTTTTGGTTTATGGTATTTTTATGATGATCCTTAGTTGACTGGGCAAGTCTAGCAACTGATTGCTTAAGGGAAAGTGTTACAAAAAATATGTTTTATATTTCTTCTATTCTCATTAACCAAATGCAATGACACTGATAGAAATAAAATAGTTGATATCTTTATGAGAATTACATAATCTGAACTAAGAAAATACTCTACTTGGATTGCTTGGATAATTCAGACAGGGATATTTACTGTGTCTGAAGCTGATTTTACAGCAACCAAAGGCAGCATATTATAATTTCAATATTAAATGCCAATGAGGCTGTAAGCATATTATGGAGATAACTGTTTACCACTATGCTAAATCAACTGAACTTGTATTTTGACAAGAATTAATCACCCCTAGAGCTGTTAGATGCTTTTGGCTGTTGGAACTATGTTTGGATTATACATTTACCTAGTTGGTTTATTATTGCTTCCTGGTATCATTTTACACCTTTAGAGATGGAAACAGAGATGTAAAAGAGGAGAAATTAACTTTTTCGTATATGAGACCATAACCCATGAGGCTGGTTGGATAGCATTGCTTTTATTCTATCTTTTCTCTCTCTTCTCACAGCAATCATGCTTGCATTACCTCCTCTCCTCCTTTTATCAAGAATCCTGAGTGTCTTATCCAGCAGTGATATTCTCCCTTTCAGTTTGTTGCCAGTGTTTTATCTTCAGCTTCATCTCCAGCATCAACAGTACCTCAAATGGTACATCGCATGCAGAATTAAGCATGGGTGATCTGTACGTGGTGGTGAATTTCCAGCAATTCTGTTTCAAAAATATATTCATAGTATACTGAGTGGGAGAATGTTTTTTAAAATCCTATTATTTCTCCAAAATGTATTGCATAGTTTGGGTCAGTTGTTACTAAAAACTGGGCCAAGAGATTGATTTTTTTTTATGAACTCTCTTTCCTTACCACAAATTTAGGATCATTCCCTTTGAATATTGTCTCCAAAGGAAAGTGGGCAAATATTGTCTTATACGTCACCTAATTAACCTTGTGAGCTTTTTTGTTCAATATACATCATTGATCCTGGTAAGATCAGCCAATGTCAAATTGGCCTCCTGTTTTAATTTACCTGGATGTACTTTAAAGACAAATCTTCCTAGACATATGACTTCCTATGTTTAATTTCTTGTTACGATTTTAAGATCTTCATTTCATTGAATGAGTAGTTCATGAGTTGTCTGGATCCCAGTCATTGCTTTACCATCTCAATTACTTTTCCTGTGTAGGTCACCAAATCTCTGAATTTTGTTGAATTCTAAAAATACAGGTCTTACTAACATTTTTCTTCTTAGGAGGAATATTGACACATCAGAATTTTTTTTTGTTGTTTTCTTTGATAATTTGACTTGTCTTGCAACCTCTATTTGGTAATTTGTTTTTTTTTTATTTTCACACTGTACACAAGAGGACAACATTTTGTAGAGGCCTATCCTGATTTAAAGATGGGCATTAAGTCACCATACCATTACATTTGGATCACCATTCCAACTCAAAATGACTTGCAAAGGCTTCTTGATTAGATTTTCATGCAGGGCTGGCATTATGACATATGGAGAAAACCTTTACATTCCCTTTGAGTCAGCCAGAATATGCTGGCAGGGTAAACAGTAAATTTACAATTTGCTTTTGCTGGATATCCTTGTTTCCAGTCCTGGCATTTAAGTCATTATTGTTTGTATTTCGAATAAATAGTTGTTAATGTTCAATAAGGTTTTTTTGTCTAGCCTGAAATATTGCCTGGTCAAGACCAAGCACACCAGGTCCCTGGTCCAATCTTGGAAAGCAACAGCAGAAAAGTAAATTCCCAAGTAGTAAAATTGCTTGTTGTTAAAATTCGGGAATTGGTGAGTGATAATGACAATCTGCTACACTACAATGGCATTCATCTTAAAAACATTGGTCCAGATAAATTCAGTTTGGTTTTACATCTTTGTATTGAACAGACACTGACTTTAGTGGGGCAATAAAGTCTGATTTGCATGTGGTAGGGCTTACTTTGCTAGCAAAATATGCCAAAATATGCACCCCTGTGTATGTTTAGCCTAATGGCTGCCCTAAAATTATGTAACTGGCACTTGCTATCTGTACTTAAAGTTTATTTGTGAAACGAGTACAGCTGTACCTTTACTTTGTCTTTTCTCTACCTGCACAGTACAAATTCTGATATAGGAACTTACACTGGATGTGTGCAAACTACAAAAGCTAATAAATATTACAAACTTACTGTGGAGACTATGGCACTGTGAACTTTGATAAAACACTTTGCATTACAAAAAAAAAATTAAAAAATTAAAAGTAATCTATAAGAGTATAAGCAGTACAAACAGGTAATTTTTAGCAAAAATGTTCTCAGCTGTATCTTTTGCAGGGTAAAAACTAAATGATGTTAAAGACTCATTTACACCCAATCGAATATGCATGGACAGACAATTTTACTTTAAACCCAAATTGTATATTCTGATGTCAAAAAATTGTGGAGCAAAATTGCTTACTGTGGTATATTTTATATTGTCATTTGCATACACAGGTGCATGCAGGAGGTCTTAAAAAAATAAATAAAAACAGTTAAATGTTTAACAGTTTTTTTAGTTCCATATGCAAGTTTGCACAGAGATAAAATTAATCCATAAATATATTAAGGGTGAATATATGCACCTTATTCAAGCCTTTAGGATTTAGTAGAGTAGACCATCTATGATTTATTTATGAAGCCATTCCCAGCATGCTGCACATTTACTTATAAATTATACTCTTTAAGGCTTGACCTAGATGCCGTATTAGAATTACATTTTATGTGCTTTGAGATTCCTTATTTTCTTTAAATGGAAAAAGTAAAAAAATATTTAAAAATGTATTTAGAGGTCAGTACAGTAACAACAAATAACATTTGATTGAAACTTGAATGGTAGAATACTATTGATTTCTCCTATTTACAAATAATCTGTGTTGTTTGTTTAATAAATGAACTTTCAAGGTGGAAATATGTACATCTATCTTATTTACAGAAGAAATGGTATTTGTCTTTATAATTGATGATTTGTGCTCTAGCCTTTACTTAATCATTTGGATGCGTGTTCAAAGTTGTTTGGTAAGCAACATCCTTAAACATTTGCTAATGTGTTTGAAGTGGAAAATACTTCCCTTTTTCCTGTAGAGGGACAATTACATGAAAGTCTGTTCTGCCTTTGCAAGTTCACGGGTGAAGTTTTTAGTACAGAAAGAATGTTTTAAGTTGGTAGACACTGCTGACCATATTGGCCATTTGGGAAACTTATTTAATGAACCTTAACTGCCAAGTATTATCCTAAACCTAGGCTATTTCCTTTAAATCCTTGATAAAAACACGTATTGGTGAGAAAAGGCTTTGTTTTAGAAATCGTGGTGGTCAGGTGACCACTATGAATACCAAATAATTTTGTGAATTTAGATTTTCGGACTGACAGCTGTGGACATTAGTAGTGGATACTATTATCTAGATTTTAGAATGTGAATTTCACTAATTATGAAAAGGAGGAATGGTTTAACAAAATGTGTGTATGGACAAAAATAGATTCATCTGGCTACAATAAACTATTATTTGTATTATTATGTAACTAGTTTAAGAATTGCATTGTCTTTTAGCTGCTGACCATATGCTTGCTGCTAAGACTTTTTTCACTTTCCTGCATGTTTTTATTGATGACCTGACACTGAAACATTGTATAACATTGCCAGGATTATTCAGTTTTTAGATTCTTTTTTTATGTTAGTTCATGACTGTCTGAGGCACAAAAAGAATATTTTTTTCAATTATTGTTTTATATATTGGAAGAAAAATATTTCACTCTATGTAAGAAGAAAATGAGTTACAAGAAAGTAAAAATGTTTTATGTGTGATGACAGAACAGTCAGTATTTTTCATGGTAATTTGTGACAGGCAAGTTTGTATTTACTTATTTTCAGTATTAATAATACTTGTGGTAAAATAGAAAACTTATAAAAAAATAAATAATTAAGATATCTAATATTAAAAAAAAAAAAACTATTTTTTTGTCATACAAATCTGCAGTACATAGATATTCTTTTATGAGAAGTAGAGTAGTCTAAGCAGCATACAAAATAATGTACGATAACAAAAAGAAAACAACAAAAATATATGGAAAATAAAAAAATATGGCATATCATATCATTTACTGGTATGGTAATAATGAGAATTTAGGTTGTTATAAAAGAGGAATAGTCATAATCCCTTGTTAAGCTTGGTTCTTTTTTATGCACTGTTCAAGCAGTTTCACTAGACTTAATTGAAGTAATTATAGTCACTTATAATGAGAAGAACCCCTTGCAGAAATATAAGTGCCATATCCTCTAATACAATTTACATCAAACCAGCACTTACAACATAGCAGGCTCAGCGTCTGAGAGAAATGCTATTGTAAGGTTATAAAAGAACAGCTTTACGCAAGGCATCTTTCTAGGTTCATTGGCTAATTTCCAACAGAGAGTTTATTCTTACAAAGCACTCTTTTGAAGTTCTGCTTGAGCATTCAGAATATTTTTTCCATTGGCCTACATTTTTTTTCCATTGGAAAGGTAGAGAAGACTCTAGATGCACACTAGAGTCTGATTCTCTAAAGACAGGACACACAAGGGAAACAATGAAGTCATCTTTTAAAATACGTCTGATTACCATCTGGGATATGTGGTTAACTTTTTACAGAACTATGACTTTTGTATGTTGGAATATACCACAGGTACTGATTGGAACTATAAGGCCCTGGTCCAAGAACAGTACTTGCCAAACACCAGTCCCTTAATCTAACTCACACACTCCTTGTCTATAGCAAGCCCCCGCTCAGTCTGGTTGTGCCATCACAGCACACTATTGTCCCCATGACTTCTGTGCGCAAGGGATGGTGTCTGGTGAAGGACTGACAGAAGACTAGGAACCCATAGAATGCAGTACTGGGATTCCAGCAGAGACAAGTCCAGGATACAGACCCAGGTCATTCACAGGTAATCATTCCACTAGATGAGGTATTCAACGGTAAGACAAAAGCAGAGTCAGGGTCACAGGCAAAAGGTCAGTCCTGGCAGCATACACTCGCAGGGTCAGAAACAGGCATGGCAGCAACAATACATTTTAGGAAGTCACACTCCAGCAGCATGTTGCCCTAGCTTAATGCTTCAGCAGGCACTGGTCACTGCAAACAGAAAGGGTATAAAACCCTAACATCCCTAGCAGCCAATGGCAGTGCAGGATTGAGTCAGGAACTTATCTGCTCCTAAAATCCCCTTCAGCTGTACACAGCCTCAGTGTGTGCTGGGGATGCCAAAAAAATACATATCAGGCTGCACGGCTAAATGTAAGCAGGGGCTGCTGCTTTTTCTTTGTTCTCCTTGCTGGGGCAAGTGACATTGCCGAACAAAATAAACATGGTTTGCTACTGCGATGGGGCTAAGCACGAAATTGCTGGCCAGATAATTATCTCCTAACAGGAACATTGTCTTTTTGTATTGAGGGTTACCGTGAAAAACTGGTGACATCTTTTATAGCTTGGATGACTCCTTAAACTGGATCCACAAATTACAAACCCCAATAGAATAATCAACAAGCATTGTTTGTGAGGGTATACCTAAAAAATACTAATTCTGGTCAGCCCTTGCACTTCATTCATTATTTGGCCAAAAGTATGTGGAGAATTTGACCTGAAAACTCCTATATGGTCAAAAGTTTTAGGTGTAGTAAGTATGCAGTTGGAGTGTTGGGTAATTTGTACATGTTAAACAGGAAAAATGATTTTTATAGCATGAGCTCCTTGTATATATACTTGTATCTGTACACCCTTTAAGTAAACTTGTGATTTTCAAAATATTTTTTCATTAGTTGTAGAATACTTTAATTAATGAGTTTTTTGTTCTTGGGTCTTGGCAGTGCAGCATGGAATGTCAATGGGCTACAGGGATCCACCACAGAATTCTCTAAGTACAGTAACACAATGTACGGTAACACAATGTAGCTTTGCTCATTTTTGTTTCTGTCTACTAGCCCCTCAATCATAATTTATTTTTCTCAGATCATCTTCCAGACAAATTGTATGTAAAAACCATAATTTTGTTTTTTTAAAATGTGAAATGCATTGGTCCTAAATGGTGCAACATACTAGATTTACTTAAATATTATTGTATGAACCACTGTGCATGACTATGTGGATTTTTTGCACAGAAATTACTTTTTTCTTACCTTATGATCATTCTGGAAAATGTTGATAATAAAACTCTCTAGCAACTGGAAGTATTACTTTTGCCTGGATATTGTTTTGAACTGAAGTGACCCTCAGTAAATATGGCGGACACCATATAGCATAATTTGTTTCTAGTTTTTTAACTTGATTTTAGCAGGTAAGAAAATGTATATTATTTTCTATTCTTTTGTTTTGCAATCCCTATGTGGGGCTTAAGTATTGTGAGTGATAGAAAGAAAAAATATTTTTGTTTGCTACTCTTGGATCTGAATGATTCTTTTTATACATGAATGTATACACTCGAGTATAAAACAATATTTTTTTACCTGAAAATACCATTAAAAAAATAATGTTGGTTCAATCTTGGGTGTCAAAGACAAACTGTACAGCTTCACATGGAGGACACAGATCCACAAACTAGTGGCCAACAATAATGCATAAAGGTCATTTAAAAGCAATTGACCCATCATTACCCAAAAGTCCAAAATACACTACAAAAAGGGGAAAAAGGTTAAAACTAACCCCATATGATTTTTTTTACCCTTTTAAGATAATGGTTTAAATATAACACACCATGGATGTATATTTTATATATTTATTGCCTGATGCAGGCAGCACAAAGTCATGTATGGATGCACTGGCTTTTACTTCTTTTTTGCTCTGCCACTCTTCCCGTTTCCGACATTTTTTTCAACTGTTGAGCTGTAATGACACACATGAGCAAACTGATATAAGTTGTGAAGTAAGGTTTCTTTGTTTAAAAGGTCCTATACTGAAATACAGTTTACCTGGTTGGTTTTCTAATGCTCTGCCTTCAATACTATTTTAACCCCTGACCCAACTGACCCATACTCATGTAGGCAGTTAGCTAATTGTAACACAACTTATCACACAGTTATCTGCATGCTTGTTTCAAGTGTGTGACTGATACTACATACACAAAAAGACAATTAGCATTTTTTACAACAAGTTCATCATTGCAACTCATATAATCTCTCAGTGTAGCTCCTTAATAAGATTATTTAGGAAATCTATGTGAGGTGTGCAGTGACATGGCTTGATAGGCTTTCCCATAAGACAGTGTGCATGGTGTGGAGACAAAAGAGCTGCACATAATCAGGTGGAAGTAACAAGAAATTAAATGTGCTAAAAAAAAAAGTTACACATATTGCTGCATTTTATAATGTACAGTCACAATATTTTTGTGAGTATAGGTCTACTTTAGGGGCTCATTTATATCTGCCCATTTTAGTACCATCTGTTACCATCCAAAAGCTGGTGTGTATCATTACAACTATACATATTAATCATCTCCTAAAGGCATATGTAACATAAACAGGCCCCTAATGCTTTAGGCTGTTAGTCCCATGCTGTTATAATAATACCAGACAATAGTAAAAGAAAACACACCATATAATATGTATACATTTACAAACAATTAATGCTTTGTTGTGCAATTGTCTGTACATTCACCAGTGAATAAGTAGGCACTGCCACCCTAGAACAAAAAATATTTAAATAGTAGAATTACTAGGTAAACATAAAGAAAAAAAGTAAAAAGAAATGCGCAACTGTATCTAAAGGACTGATAAACTGCAATATAATATTTTGGGGGTTTGGATGTACTTCAAGGATTAGCAGTAGCAGAAAAAAACTAATTTAGGTGCAATCTATATACAAGATCACTGTGTTGATATTCTGTCAGCTGGTACCAGTTACTTCTGTGGGTTTAGAAATGAGCATTTTCAGCAGCTAAGCTCCTCAGTGCACATGGGGGAAGCTATCGCTTATTTTCTATTTTCATCCATTAAATTACCTCAAGTGACAGACCAGACTCAGTCATGTAATATACATGTTCATCATTACCCTCTGGGTAAGGAATGTTAGGCCAAAGCACTACAAATTGGCAAACGTATTTGTTTTGCAATTTCTCACTGATTTGATACATAAGATGGATCTTAACCAAAATCTAAAATGACAGCTTTATGTTAGAAAATTCCAAATGAACAAAGATAAAAGTCTACATAATTCACCACAGAAAACATCTAAATGTACAATAGTTACAAACAAATGCTTTTCCTAACATAAGTTAAAATAATTGATTATTTGTTATACAACAAATGGGGTCATGGCATCATTCCTACAACATGGCTTATAATCACTGCAAATTGGTAAATTAGAGATAACATGGTTGCAGAGTGGTTTTAAAAATTACAATTTGAATTTAAAATAATAGGTAGAAAATAGGGAAATAATTATTTTGATCCATACCAGTGTTTTTCGACCATTCTAGGGGGAAACCCCTTGAAATAACTTTTAGGTCTTCAGAGAACCCTTGGTATAATTACTATATCCATAACTCACAGTACATTAGTGTTGTGGTTCGTGTGAAGAATGCCTCCTATACAGCTGGAATCGAACAAAGGAGACTAGAGGAGTTTTTTGCTTTTTTGTTATAGTGACGAAGAGTAATTTACTATGTAATAATGGCATACATAATGTACAATAGTGAGGAGATGGTGCAATAATGCAATAGTCCAGCAATGCAATAGTACATTGACTAGTAGGTGGCACTAGACAGAGTGTATTCCATTATCAGGTGTTTCGGGACTTATTGCTATGACTAAACTAATGTGAAAAAGTCCATAGGTAAACATCCAAATATAGGGATTGCAGCCTTTTTTATATATATATTTAACCTGATGTGTTTTTGTCAGAGAGCTTAGTTTTCTTAGGTGTTAAGTAATGGCTTGCAAAGTGTAAAATGTATCAGTTGCCTTTAAATGCAGCATAATGCTTAACGGACGAATATATGCAGCATAGGGAGGTAGCATGCGTCTGTTCGATGTAGCAGAGGGAACATCAAACAAATCAATTCTGCCTCCTTCTGCTGGATATATTCGCCACTTAATAATTGTATTATTGCACCATTGTATCCCTTCACTATTTTACAATATGTATGCCATTAAAACATAGTAAAATTACTCTTCGTCACTATACCTAATGCCGAAAAACCTCTTTAGTCTTCTTTTCATTCAATTCATAAATTTGTTTTCTGGGGTAGGCAAATCTTTATAAAGTCTCCATTTACTCCTTGAACCTAAGTGAAGGACCTTTCCGCCCAAAATACTTTTGCTCCTATACTGCTGACCATTAGGAAGAATGACTCCCTTATAAATAGCAAAAAGGATATTTGGTGCTAGTAGTAACTGACCTGAGTCAAAAATTTGTCATTGTTCAAGGAACCCCTAGCAACCACAGAACCCTGGTTGAGAAACACTGATCTAGATCTATGTGAATGAGTTAATGGTAGTTAGTGGAGTTAATTTCACCATGGTTTGTGCTATTTTGCCACTACTTTTTTGTCGCTAGCTGTGACGAATGAGATCTAAACCAATGTTTCCCAACCAGTGATCCATTAAACTCTAGGGTTCCTTCAGAAATTGTTGGATAATGCATGGCCTGATTGATGGATGAATCCCCATGATGTGTGGTAGTTTAAAGTGGTGTTGTGTGCTAGAGAGTTTACAGTAAGCAGTGTTGTATTTTACTACAGCAGCAATACTATATGACTATACGTAGGCCATTCTTTAGGCAATATGGGCACTAGCGAGCCTGATGAGCAATATTATAGTGCTAGTAGCTTCTATGAGTATTTTTGGTGATTTGACACTGCACAAAAAGTAAATAAGTAATGCTACTCAATTTCGTCACTGCTTTGCTATCCTGTTTAATAGATGAAAAGTTCAAGGGGAAACTAAATTATAACTTTCAAGTACCAAGCAACTTTTGTCCATGTTTATCTCTCACAATAAAGAGCTAGCATGTGGAAGTCTAGGATGTAAAGAGAACATGAGTAAGGGATGTGAGTGTGAATGTCCTAAAGCAGCCACGGGACTAGCACCCTTTAAAGCATCTCAGATCAATTACATCCTTGTTTCTTCTGAGGAAAGAGGCTGATCCCAGAGTGTGAGCTTGTGAGAATTTGGAAAAATGCTCCTCAAAAAGATAAGAAGCACTCAAAAATAAAGTGAATAAAAAAATAAAGTAAAGTTTGAACAGGTGGCATTAAGCCTCGTTAAATGTGTATAGAAAAATATATGAATATAGAGAAAAGGTGGGAGCAGGGGTCCTGCCTACTGCTAAGCATTATTTAGATTTAGAGTGAGGTGCATGATGCAAAGTTTGCACACATAGACAAAAGTATTATTAGTTATTAGTATAATGTTTTTTCACTTTTCCAGGTACAGGGTTGGCTAACGGGGCATATTTATGAAGGTAGGAAAATGCCTGAACCAGTAAACTTACTGGCTTCATATATGAATAATTAGATTTAGAGCCATTTATACACTAGCAACTATATAGATTTAATAAGCAGGGGAGCAACATTTTGTAAGAAAGAATGCCTAAATGAAAATCAGTTTTATTACATAATGATTATGTTTAACACCAGTAAACAAGCAGTTGTATGTTGCACTTTAAGTATCAGTATAAGATTAACCCTGTTATATTTATTACAAATGCTCCTGGGAAATGGGATTATGTTTTTGTTTTCATGTTACTTGGTACATAGAGCATATCATCATCTGTCTTGGTATGTATACCTATCATGACATATCTTCAAACAGTTACAATTATAGAAAGAAGGGCTTTCTTTATTTTTGGGAAACCTAACAAATGTACATAGCACTGACCCTTAGATTTTAGCTTGCATGTGTGTGTGGCACTTGTTTTTATTCCAGTGTCTATATTTAGTATAGTAGTGATGCATTTGGCTCAGAGCAGACCTCAGCTGGAAGATCCTTGCACTGGCTGGTCTAACAGTATTCTTTAGCTAATGAACTCATGATTCATCCTTGCATTTCCACTCTTTGCATCACTTGCGGGCCTTCTTTGCTAAGGTGACTTTACAAAGACAACAAGTGATAATAATTTCTAACATGCAAAACAGATCCTATCATTAGATAGATTTTTATCCTGGTAGTTGGTAGTAAAAGTGATTTGAAAATCTGTACTGTGAAATATCAGACAGTTGGACTGTAGATTTCTTTTTTGGTCTGACATGCTTTTACGCAAGAATACCTCTAGAGCTCCAGGCAAGAAAACGTTTGCTGCTATTTTTCATTTGATTTTCAAGCATCACAACCACAAGCAAAATTTTGTGGCATTTTAAGGGCAGGAACATTAAACTAATCTATCTGAGCTAATCCTTATTAACACTATGCATGTATAAATTATATGTGCACTTAATCTTTGCACTATGATCTGTTTCAGTGACAAATTAATTTGTGAACAGATAACAAATCATGTTGTATTGCTATGTTTATGTTTACATCCCTGGGGTGTATTTCAGTTAAAAAATACATCTGATCATACAAAGCAGAAATGCAATTCATTTAAAAGTTATTATAAAGGAATGATTTATCGAGCTCCCAGATAGATAGGAAAACTTTTTACATTTCCATTGTTGGCAGCATGACATACAGTACTTTCTTAGCTGTTTCTACGATAGCCATACTTCTGTCCTTTTACACCCAATATTAAACCTATAACCCTAAACATTCCATGTTTTCTTTCAAAATCGCCTATAATATTAAACAAAATAATACAAAGATAATATTGTTTTCAAAGAACAGTTTATCATGTTGGCAAAGATTTTATAGTATAGTTATTTTGCCAGTTTTGAAAACTTGGGACATTAGATATCTGTAAATATTGTATATGAAAAAGTTAACTTCATGGGTACTGAAGTTCAAAATAGTTTTGATAATCATCGAAAACCACACCAAATTTTTCTAGCAGTTTTCCAGTTTTTCAAGCAGTTTTCAGATCTGTTTTCAGTTTTTCCCCAAACACTTACAGTTCCTGAGTTAGGAGTACTATTATAGTTAACATTGTTCGTGCATGTATTTTGTACTAAAACGCAAGCACCACTGAAGTGAATGTTAATACATCTTTACTGTGAAGTAAAAAGGCACACTGTGATAAAGATCTACTGAACAGTTTCAGTCAGGTACCATTGTTTCTTCAGAA
>NC_092859.1:68237232-68327445 GCF_032062135.1 Pyxicephalus adspersus
TTTTGTCAGTCATGTGATGACAATCAGACGTGGGTGAGTTCTTTTTTTATTTAAAGAAGGGGGATATAGCAAAGCCTGATTACACATACAACACATTTGTGCATGTGTATCATGAGTCAAACCAAAGAGGTTTCTGAGGACTTCAGAAAAAATGTTGTTCATGCCCATAAAGCTGAAAAAGGTTACAGGACTATCCCTAAAGATTTTGGACTCCCCAAATCACTAGTCATACAGCATGTGTACTATAGAGTATATAGAGTAAATTCAAGACCTTTTTTTACCTGACCCAGAAGTGGTCAACCATCAAAGATAACTCTTAGTTTAAGAAGCACAATATTATCCTTTTATCAGTTCCTTTTCCTTTTTTACCTAGTTATCTTGCCATTATTACATGCCCTGTCCTATGATGACAATGCACAATCACTGTGCTGTCTTTATGGGTTATCAGTTGCTAGAATGTAACTTCTGCTTTGGAATTAAAACATCTACATCTTTCCTCATCTCCATGATATAGGGGTAGGTGTTCTAAAGTTCACAATATTGAACTGGGCAAGGTTGATCAGACTGATTTAATGTGCAACATTCAAAGTGCTAAGGAAGTTAAAAGCTCACTGTTTTCTGGGAAGGAATATTTAGGTATAACAAAATGCTTTTATTGGTATAGGTAACAAACTAAAAGTAAGCAAATGAGATGTTTTATTTTTTAGAGTTTATATACATTTTAAAATCTGGTGCACTGTAAGAAGCTGAGGAATTTTGCTGAGTCTTTAAGTTAATTATTTTTGTGCTTTTGTTATGTTTTGTAGATGATTGAATTATGTTGAAACTTGGCTGCATGGATTTACTACAAACCCTGGATATTACCAGCTCTCCTGGTCGTATGGATTAATTACTAGCTTTAATACACCAGCAGCCTTCTTGGCTGTATAGACAGGATATCTTTATTTCTTTTCTCTTTCCCCCTTTTTTCTTTAGGATAAGTAGATCTATACCTACCTGACTAGGTCCTCACTAAACCTCTACCTAGGGTATATGAAACAAAGACCATATATATTAACATCATAATTGGATCTAATCTACTAAGAAAATATTAAACAATCGTTTTTTCCTGGGGCTTGAACATATCAAACCGCATGCAGCTTGAATACTGCTTCCTTTACTCGTTTACCTAGACTGCACTCCAACCAAACAAATCATACAACCTCTGCAACTATATACCCCTGAGGAAGCCTTTGATAGGTGAAACCTGTTGGGAATTACATGACCTTAACAGGTCTTCTTTTTATCTTGTTTTCAACCTTTATATGTACTTTGTATGACGTTAGAAGGAACTTTATGTCTAGATAAAATATCCAAACCCTGTGACATCAACAGGCATTTGGATATATAGCCTAAAAAGTATTATGTATCTTTGATGTATGTACTAATTGCAAATTGAAAAATACATACTTGATATTTTTTTGCTCAAAAACCTCCTGAGCCTGAAACCTCTTTCTTTTCCTTATACCTACACAATGAGCTCTTATGTTGAAACTAGCTGCATTCTTCTTATCAGTAAACTAAGGCCCAAACAAAAATATCTTGTTCCAAGAGAACCACAAGGACATTTGTCATGTCTGCTATTTGTCTGTAGTCATGTGATAATGCACTGATCATGCCTAATGCACTCTACCAGTGCTGTAAACAGAAGCTATCAGAAAGGGGGACAATTGATCTGGGATCAACAGGAGATCGCCTTAACAGTTTGGTGTCAGAAGTGGGATATCTACCTACCTTAAAAGGACCAGGATCGGGTAAGTAGAAATGTTCTTTTCTATTTCTGCCCTCCCCAGGGTCCCTGTAGATATCTTATGAACTTAAGCACTTTGGCAGTGTAGACTCCCTCATAGAAGGACTGGGTCCTTAGGAACATTAGGGAAATCCTTTATTGAATTTGTGCACACTGATGGCTTTTGTTTTATGTATAGAGTATAAGATTTTGATGTCAATAATTTAGAAATATTGTATATAGGATAAGTTTGTGTACTAATCTGGTTGCCAAGGTGAGGTTGGGTCAATCCTTACTGCTGTGGTTGCCTCGGGCAAGCAGTAACATGGCCTAAGCTGCGCTTTGGTAAGTGGTCCTGGGAACAGGACGTCAGTGAGCACTGCAGCTACCAACTGAACTAACAATAACTGTGTACAACCGTCTGATATTTATACTGTATTTTATACTACGGGGAATTCCCAAGGTAAAGGGAATTCTACAAAGGAGGAACAGCTCCAAGATCCACATAAAAAAACAAGTAAAGAAACGCATTCAAACAGACAGAAACAAAATCCCACAACCATCCCACCCAGTGATGAGGATATTCCTTATAATATTCCAGGGGAAACTTCTGTTGATTTTGTTAACCGCAGGGCAGGAGACTATTGCACTAACCCTTTTACATTACATTTGAAAAATGGCACTGAAAACTTGAAATGCCCTGACCCCTTCCCACTGGAAGAATCATTCTCTAAATTCTATATTAGTTGTATCTTAGGCATGCGTCTCAGTAATCGAGACAGATGGGGATAATAATTAGATCCACGAGTTCCTGAGTGCGACCAGCAATACATGAAGGCTTGCGGAGAAGTCTGGTATACTTTGAAAATGTATTGGAAAGATTACCCCGGTAAAGAGAAAACTGTTGCCTAAATCACATCCTCTATCCCACCCACGTATACACCCTTATATCCACAACTAACATCAGAAACACAAAGGAGAACACAGGAGGATGAGGATTACGAGCAAGATATCTGTCTAATACAGTCCGTGCAGCAACAAACTGTTACACAGGATTCCCCCTTAGCTTCTCATCTTATTACCAAAACAAAGACTACGCAGTCAAAGATATTATTACCACCACCCACTAGTCCTACATCACCCAGCAGCAGCAGCTACACATCATCCACTGTTGTGTACTTAACCCCAAAAACACAAACACAGACATGCCCAGCCGACAATAACCGATCCCAGGTGAACTCAGAAAACTTTAACTAAGGAAGGCTCAGTAACAACGCCTTTTATTACCATGGGATATCAAATGAATATTAAACCGATGAAGACACAAGACCTCAATGACATTATTAAAAACACCCCAGATCGCCGTAAAACACCTGCAGTCACTAATAATTATTTCAAAAGAATGGTACAAGGCCGGCAACTTACAGTACACGACATTAGACTTATCATTGAAGGAGTAACAGGATATGCAAATTTAGATGACAGAGGTGTGCATTTTGGAAAAATACCAACCCTAAAAATACCATCTGCAGATGAGACCACTGTAAAGTATTATCCCCTCATTACTGAGCAACAATATAAAATTATGTGGGACCAAGTGCATATTGAATTTGTTAGGATACATGGAGATAGAAAATCAATGGCCACAGCATTAGCGCGCAAACAGAAAGTGATTATGCTCCAAGGTTTAGGAAAGTGTGGAATGCCTGAACATGCTAAAACTGCCAAAATAATTATTGATAATTGGAGCATATTACCCCACGCAGAATATAATGGGACAATTGTTAACTAAAGATGCGGCCGGATGTTTTGAAATAACTAAACCATCAAAGCCCCATTTGCAGGGACTCCATTATTCAGGGAAACCTGGAGGGTACAGAGGAAAAAGTAGAGGCAGAGGAGGTAGACAGGACAGGAATGACAATAGAGGATATGGAAATGATAGAAGGAATCAAGCATGTTTTGCCTGTGGACAGGAAGGTCATTGGGCCAGCGACTGGTCTACACACCAACAGCAGTCAGTACAACAGCAACCACATAGCGTGCCAATGCAGCCACATTCTGCTCACAATTACAACCACTCTGCCCCAATGTACCCCATACAATGGAGAGGCAAACCACATCAAGCATAGGGATACCCACAGGAAGACTCCACCACCACTATGTTACAAATCTTTGACCAGGCTGATGAAAACCCCAAAATCACATTAAAAGTAGGACAGTCCCTGACAGACTTCTTTGTAGACACTAGGAGGGACTTGTTCTGTCCCTGATCCTGGAATAAACGGAGTCATCACCCCTACAAGACACACACCTCATATTCCCATATGTACAGTACATGGAGAATACATTACATATCACTCTGTCAAGGTATTACCTAGTTGTCCAGTTAACCTGTTAGGAAGAGACCTGATGGGATTTCTGGGAATGTCACTGGTTGTTGACCCAAAGGGAGGGATTAATGTCAATACAACCCTTGCAACTGCCCTTACTGGACTGATTTTTACTGACTAAAGCATATGTGGTGTTACAAGAATCCCTCGCCTCTGCCCCTGCATTGGGAATGCGGAATTTTAATGTACCATTTGTATTGTATGCAAGAGAGAATTGTAAAACCATGGCTGCTGTGCTTGCTCAGATGCATGGAGGTAAATTGAGGCCTGTGACATATGTCTCTAGGACACTGCTTATTACTGTACAAGGCATGCTAGCCTGTCTGCGTGTGCTGGTGGCATGTGCAATGGCTGTGGAAAGTGTCTCACTTCTAACTTTAGGTCACGAGACAATACTTTACACACCCCATGCTGTACTACAATTGCTTAAGAATTTAACCACTCAACACATAACAGCACAAAGGTTGTCTGGTTATGAAGTTATCCTAACATCCACTGCAGAATTAAGTGTAAAATATGCTTCTGCTACCAGCAGTCCTGTCACTGTGCTCAATGCCCTCTTAGGTCTTAAAGGGCCAGAGGATGAAGTACCAGAGTCACACTCATGTATCACTGAAATACATAACACATCAACACCACGTTCAGCCTTATACACAACACCCATTCCTTTAGCAGAAAATGTTTTTGTAGATGGGTCTTGTTCCCGACCCTCTGACAAACCTTATTTAGCTGGATATGCCGTGGTACAGCTCCCAGACACAGTCTTTGAAGCCGCCCCACTCTCTGTTAACTCTTCCCAAGCTGCAGAATTGATAGCACTCACCAGGGCCCGTGAACTTATGGAAGGAAAAGCTGTAAACATATTCACTGACTTGCACTATGCTTTTGGAGTCGTACATGATTTTTGAGTCATTTGGCAGCAAGGTTTTACCACAGCTGATGGAAAACCCATTCAGCACTCCGCAATAATTTCAAAACTTTTACAAGCCATTCACCTCCTCAAACAGCCATTGTCAAATGTCAAGCACACACTTCTTCATATTCCTTCAATGCCAGGGGCAACAGACTAACAGCTTTTCATGCCAAAGCCACTGCTCAGTCTACCATACCCACCACTAGCCCCCCTGATACACTTCTGCTCGCCATCCCAGATTCCACTGAAACCAACACACTTTTCACACAATTACAGTCCTTCGCCACCTCACAGGACATTGAATTCTGGGAAAAGGAAGGATTGACCTTGGATTCCTTTGGAAGGAAGGAAGGATAGTTTGGCTGCCCCAAATAGCAGTACCACTCATTGTTTTCCAAATTTATGGTATAGGACACAAAAGCATCAAGACCACAACACAAGAAATAGACAAGCGATTTTGTGCCCAAAACTTAAAGGAACATACACAAGCTATACTTTTCCGTTGTTTAACATGTGCTAGAAAAAACATGCAAGGAAAGAAAACAGGACAACATGAACATTTGTTACCTCCACAGGGTCCATTTCAAGAGTTACAAACTGACTTTACACGCATGCCAAGGGCTTCCAATGGATGTCAGATACTATGCAAGGAGATCATCCCCAGATTTGGATGCCCAGTGAGAATAAGCTCAGACAATAGCACTCTATTCACTTCTAAAGTCACACAGGAGATTTCAAAAATGATAAACATAAAATGGAAGTTCCACATAAAATGGAAGTTCCACATCCCATATAACCCCCAGAGTGCTGGAGTAGTAGAAAGGATGAATAGGACATTGAAAGACAAACTTAGGAAAGCAACTGGAAGGACATTCCATAAGTATGGATCCACCCTTTGGACCTCCGGTCACTGTGCAAGCCATCACTAGAACAGCCATGCTGACCAGTGAAGGACCCACCTGGAATCACGCTTCAAGAGTGAAAAAGGCACCGCCGATCCAGCGCGAAGATGATGCTTTTTAATCCACAAGTACCAGCCCGGATGCTTGTTTGCAGTTTTGGAGCCCTGATGGTCATATTCTGCCTTGTTTGGGTCACAACAACTTGCCACTATCAACCTCAAGATTTGCCCTTCATTTGTCTCCAATCAAGCCTAAGCCTTAAGAATGACTCTACCCTGTCTATGCACCGACGAGGATTTGACTATAATGACTGGACTGACTTCCGTGGTAACATATGGGAACATCTTGCCAAAGAAATATATATTAGTTCTAATTTTTGCTCATCTGATATACATAGTACTTAACATATGTTAACTTCTTGTTTGATTGCTGTCTCCACTCCAGTCAGCATACTGCTTAGAGTCTTTAGCAATATCTACATTTAGCAATATCTAATGACACTGATGTTACTGAAAGTGATATCTCTTTACTTCATAACCCGTATAACTTTTGCAACAACTGTAAAACCCATGATTCCCCTGAAAAATGTATGATATTTACACATACTATAAATATTATCCAGGAAGATGTATGTTGCCGTATGACTTGTAACCCCTGAAGTAGCCAACTGTAGGATGAGAGTACTACACAGAGTCTTGAAGTTAATTATTTTTGTGCTTTTGTTATGTTTTGTGGATGATTGAATTATGTTGAAACTAATTGTACTCTTCTTATCAGTAAACTAACATCCGCTCCCCCCTTTTTGCCTTGAAACTCTCCCTTTCCCCCCTTCGGCCATTTATCTGTTCCCTTGACAAAAATATCCTGTTCTAAGAGAACCACAAGGACATTTGTCATGTCTGCTAGTTGTCTGTAGTACTGATCAGTCTGTGGGGCTGATCATGCCTTTGAACTGTTA
Source organism: Pyxicephalus adspersus (assembly GCF_032062135.1). Classification (NCBI taxonomy): domain Eukaryota; kingdom Metazoa; phylum Chordata; class Amphibia; order Anura; family Pyxicephalidae; genus Pyxicephalus; species Pyxicephalus adspersus. The sequence continues at coordinate 68,244,167 of NC_092859.1, forward strand.
TATAAACTGTGTGCAAACAATAAAGTTTTGAGAGTGATCTAACTACACATTGAGTTGTGTGTTACACTCTACCAGTGCTGTAAACAGAAGCTATCAGAAAGAGGGACAATTGATCTGGGATCAATAAGAGATCGCCTTAACATGCACCTTCATACTAGTAGCTAAATCTTAAATGCTGGTGTTGCCCTACAAAGTTAACTTCATGCTGACTGTTGTGGAGCCACTTCTGTGCAATCACTCAAGTTGCTGTTTAGCTTCTGTACTCCCCCTTTGTCCGTGTTTTTGTTTTATTTTTCAATCTTTTTTTTAACTAGGCTTATTTTACTTTCTATTGTTATAGCTTTTTTTGTATGCAGAATACACTTGCTTCTGACACAGGCACAACTTTGTTTGCAGAAACCAGCAGGAGGTTAAAATTAGTAGTAAATAGTGTGCTCCCACTACAAAAAAAAAATGTCCGACAGGCCTAAATTTTTATGTAGATATAAGAGAAAGGCGTTCTGCACATATAAAGGCAGTGGGTAGCAGGGCGCAAAGCAGGTTCTGCAGAACAAACTGGCAGTCAGGCACAATCTTGAGGCAGGTCACATTTTCTTTTCTAAAATTATTCCTAATTTTAAAATATTCTGATAATATTTTTAAAATATTATAATGATTTTAAAATATTCTTAAAAAATGATAGTGTCTTCAACTATTTTCAGCTCTCAATCTACTATAGTGTTTTGGCACTGCAAATGTACAATTTAATGTTTCTGAGGTTATACCTCATCTGACAAATTGCTAAATGTTGCTGCAGAGGTAATCCTGTATTGCTCCATGAATTTCACTGCTTATTCCATTGCTCCACCTGTAAAGGTGTCAAAAGTATGTCTGCAGCTGGACTACCTGCCAGACTTCTTATGTTTGCTGTAATGTGTATCTTACATTGTGTCCCATAGTTTGCAGCATATACCGTTGCTTTGGCACTCAAAAATATTTGTGGCTATTGTCTCTCCTATTTTAGACATGAATATTTCAATTTCAATTTCTATGTACAATATTTGTGGCTACTGACATTCAGATTACACACTATTTTTTATTTATTGATCAAACCTGATTCGTCTCTTTCTATTTGTAGCCTATTCAAGTGCTTGCAAACTATCACACACATCTGAAACCTCCGCATTGAATATTTGGGTAGATAATTAGGGTAGAAAGGTGGTTTGGGAATGTGGGCTGTGGTTTTAAAGTGTTTCACATCTTATACAATTTTTAATTTAAATATTTTACTGACCAATTTGTACAAACAAATTTAAGATCTGTTGTGTCCCCTACTTACACTGGTCAATTCAAACTTAAAATCACTGAAAAAATGTAATCAAATGTTACAGTCAAAACTTCTAAAAAGCCTATTCTTAACTTGAATTAAATGAGATTGGGAAGCTGATGCCAAGCTACATGATTCCAGAACACAGTGCCACTAAAGCTAGCCATGTACAGTATACTGTTCTCAATCACCACATGCACAACCTAAAAGCATTTTCTAAACATGTAATTTAAATAGTTTGGTTTTTTTCCATGTTGCCCTTGAAGTTACAAAGGTGGACCAGTTTTTATTATGTTTTTTTGTAATTTGTATATGACCTCCATGGCAGTGACAGGGCTCATGCCCTTTCTTGAACAATAGTTTGGTTATAAGCTGTGAAAATTGACAGAATTTACCAGTAGGATTTACTCCTATGAACTTCAGTGGGGTTTACTGCAAAGTTTGAAGAGTCACTTAAAATCCAGTAACTTTTTTTTTTAGATGTGTTAAAAACTAGTAAAAACTAGTAAAGTGATAGTGAATCTCTATCCAAGAACACATACAGAACAGCAGTTCATCTGCAGTCACAGCTAATTGGAAGCACTCCCGGGCCTCCTCCAATCAGCTGTGACCGCAAAGTTCCCATGGTCACCGAGCTGTACTTATCAGCTCGGTGACCATGGGAACTGAACTGCAGAAGAAACTCCATTGAGAGTTCATCTGCAGTCACAGCTGATTGAAAGCACTTGCGTGCCTCCTATCAGCTGTGACTGCAAGTTCCCACTCTGTACTTATCAATGATAAGTACAGCCCAGTAACTGTGCAAACTGAACTCAGATGACCCCCCCAATGGAGAAACTCCATTGAGAGTTAATCGGAAAGTGCCACTGCGATCTTGGGCACTAGAGGTAATTAACCTCTAGTCCCCCGGGATCGCAGTGGATTCTTGGGGCTGCAATCATTCTTGCATTCCTGGGAATCCTCCGGTTTGCGATCCCCGGGCACTAGAGGTTAATTAACCTCTAGTCCTCCAGGATCGCAGTGGATTCTCAGGGCTGCAATCATTCTTGCATCCCTGGAAATCCTCCTGTTTGCGATCCCGGGCACTATAGATTAATTAGCCTCTAGTGCTAAGGAAATCACAGTGGAACTGCAGATGAACTCTCAATGGAGTTTCAGTAGAGGTTAATTAAGTCCATTGAGAATTCATCTGCAGTCGCTGATTAAAAGCACTCGCATGCCTCCTATCAGCTGTGACCACAAGTTCCCACGCTCCCCGGGCTGTATTTATCAATGATAAGCACAGCCCGGTGACCCTGGGAACTGAACTCAGATGAACTCCCAATGGAGAAACTCCATTCAGAGTTCATCTGGAGTTCCTCTTTTTTTAACATATTTTTAAACATGAATTCGCAAAGTCGAATTCCTTGTTTTTCAGGTCGGGTCTGTCCGAATTCGAACCCCCATTTTCATGTCGAATATTGGGACAACCGGAATTCGAACATTAACACTAGGTATAGTCTCCTGGGAGGCAATAAAACTAAACAAACTCTAAAAATAGCTTCCCAGTTGTTCATACTATTCTTACCCTCTTCAAATGAACCCCGATGAGCTGAACACAGTTTTTACTAGTAAATAGACTAAATACTAGTCTATTTCAGGGGCTTGTTCTTTCTCATGTGCTGTAAAATGACTATTTTGCAGAAGTACAACTTTGCCCTCATTTGTCTCAATCTATTTTCAGTGCTTGTATTTGAAGGAAAGTCTCTGAAGACATAGCACCATTTAATTATTTAGTTTTATTCCTTTTGCTTTTTCCCTCTTCAAAAGATGCAAACACAACCTAGAAGTAAACAAGCTGTACTTGAAAGCCATTACATCTTGTATGGTAATAAATTAGAAAAGATCTTTCATTGCCACTCAACTTTAGTAAAAAGACTAATACTGATATATGGAATTTAGGCTACATGCTTCCAATAGAAAGAGTGACTGTGTGCCACATAATATGCTTTAGCATGCAAGACAGTATGTTTTATTAAGGAGACTGGGCATTTTTAATGAAATGGACTTAATATGTAACCCTGTTAAATCCAAGGACATCTTTTCTAATTACAAAATAAACATACCAATCATACAAAAAACAAAATCCACAGCCACAAAATCTTTGTACGGTAAATATAATTGACAAAAGGGTTTATAAATATAATTTATATGTTTACAAGAAGCAGAAAATTATTTTCATACATGTATATTATGGAGGGATCTTTCAAAATATTTTAATGCCTACCCTAAGAAACACCTGACTATCACATTTCTATAAGCTTATTCAAAGGCCACAATGAGATTAATATGGAAATATGCCATTCACTAACTTGAAATTCACTAACCTGAACCTTGAAAATGCTTTACCCAAAACTTATAAGTTTGTATGTTGAAGTGTCTATGGAAGTTCAAGATTTTGTGTGGGCTCCGAAAGTTCCCTCATATCAGACCCATCAAATCATGTCTTTATAAACCTGACCTTGTGTAAAGGACCACATTCATACTGAAATAGAAATAAGTATTTCCTAATTGAAAGCACTCAGTAGTCTAAATTGTTTCCTTTATGCTCAAGCAATAATTTTAACTGGAAGCACCTAAGGTTGCTATGTAAAGTATCATTTTGGTATTTATAACGATATAGTGTAGCTTGGAAAATAAATTGGAAGTTTTTCTAATTCATATACTGTTAAGTTTAATTTAACTTACTTTTTAAAAAATAATCAATAGCTGTATTTCCTGATTCTACTGCAAATTTGCAAACACACCTAAATATAAATTTGTAAGGTATCAGGCAAATACATAAATAAACACAATAATCCTGCCTTGAGAAAGTACATTCTCTGCCTGCCCTTTAATGAAAAATTCATGTACTGAAAATATTTACGGTGAAACTTGATCTTTAAAAAATAGGTAAACTGATCTTCAAGATATATCTTCAAAATATACTTTACTAAATAATATTATGTCTACCAAAGTAAGGCAAAAATGAAAATAAACAAAGGCAAGCAATTCCTTAATAACCCAAATTGTTGCAGCTAGAAGAAACCAATTCTTGCTAGTTTCCATAAACATTTTATAAATAGGTTTGCCTATAGACTTTACCCAGCTAATAGTATGTACAGATAAATGCTGCTAACACAGCAGATCAGTATACTCCAAGGCTGCAAAGAATTTATATATCATACCACAGTTAAATAGCATTGAATTGTGTACATTTATCAAAAAGAACACAATGTCAACATATATAAAAGGGGAATCATAACACATTAACAATTCCTGTAATATGGCTAATTTACATAGCAGTTTTAAAGAGAATTTCGAGGTTTGATTTGTCATGTTCCACTCCAGTAATGCTCCAGATCATGATTGAATCAGTCAGCAGTAGCTCAGAGCCACCACTGGTTATCTTTCTGCCCTGATAAGCAAGTAGCTATGCTGTATACAGGATTGCATATAAACTTGCCCTCGGTCATTTTATTTTTTATTTTTTTTCCAAAGACATAGCTGTGCTTTAACAATATGTTAAGCATATCCGATATCATCAACTTTGACCTTCTATTATGTTATTATTCTTCTGTACCCTGGATAATGAGCTTCAAATAATGATTGTTATTCAGAGGAACAGCTGCCAAATGACTGACATAACAAGTTAGCTACATACAAAAAGCAATACATTAGTAGTTAGCCTGTAACCTTTTGATAGCTAAATTCTCTTATGCCTAGGTAAGTTATACCCTTGTGGGTTATGCTGTTAATAGGTTAATTTTAAAACAATAATATAGATGCATAGGTGCATGTGCATTTTGGGATAGCTTTTGTAGTTAATCCATTGTTGGTACTAGAGTTGCAGCTTATTCCTAGAAAATTTGTAGACATAAATGCAGAGGAATCCCCTTTATACTGCTTTCTTGTGTATAGTTAGGTTTCAGATGAGATGAAGCAGAGGTCTTTGGGAACTAGGAATAAAAGCAATTATTAATTTTAACTCTCCTGAATCCCATCAAGATAAAAAAACACCTTACTTTAATCTTTTCAATTGAAATGTATTTATTAAATGTATTGAAAGTTATACGTTACATTTTTTGCAATGGGTTGCTAAGGGCTTTTATGGTTAAGAAAAACTTGTTTAGATGAAATTGAAGCAACCCTTTATTAGATACAAGGGTTCTAAATGTTATAATTTTGTAGTTAAATGAAGGTATACATTTAGACTTAGACTAGAGAGCCATTGCAATAATAAAATAAAAAGGGTCATTGTGGCATGTTGTTGTTTCATACATGAAATGCATAAAAATGGTAAATAAAGCAATTGGTTGGTCAAACTTTACAATTGCAAAGCTTCCTAAAAAGGTATTTTTGTGTAATTCACAAAATGTGTGGTGTTTCAGGACATAGATAAAATGTAAAAGTTTTTTTTCTAGTTTTCATTAATCTTCTGTGTGCTGTGACAAGAAAACAGAATGAGGATTCACATAGTAAATTTGCTATTAACATTGTAACAGGTAAATATTTACTGTTCATTTGTCAGAATGTATTTTTGGTTACACTGGTCAAAAAAAAAGTTAATTAAATGCCAAGATTACACATCAGTTGCACTGCTTTACATAATTACTCCTGATACCATCAAACTCGCTGTTTTTTTCATGAAGCAGAAATCATGTAAATGGTCAATGTTAATTACTTCTGTGACACCTCAAGGTTTCACTAGAATTCATTTAGGCTCATTGCTCAAAAACAATGAAGAATAAATTCACATTTTAATTCCAAGAACATCAGCAAAGGACGTTGGAAAGTGTATGCAGATTTATCTCTAATGAGGTTTATATATAAAAGATATGAGATTGTATAACAGGTTGTAATTTCCTTTTTTTGTCAGAATAGTCTATAGTTGGAGATGGGTAGCTTGAAATTACTTTTACAAGTTGTTGCCTACAATTTAAGATAATTGTCTAGGCAACATTCTCTGAGTTTATGGCTTTGATTTATTAAAGCTCTCCAAGGCTGGAGAGAATACACTTTCATCAGTGAAGCTGGGTGATCCAGCAAACCTGGAATGGATTTCCTAAAAGTAATTTACTATTTGTTAGAAAATGTTTTCAACGCTGGACCAAATCCATTCTAGGTTTTCTGGACCACCCAGCTTCCCTGATGAAAGTGTATCATCTCCAGCCTTAGAGAGCTTTAATAAATCAGGTCCTATGTGTCTGCTTTCCTTCTTAAGTATAACTTAGAGGAGAACACCTTGTTTGTGCAACCTATATATAAGTCATCAGAATAGAAATAAGACATTCGATATTAGAAGGAACTCCTCGTGACATCACTGCACATGTGGATGGCATGACGAGACAATGTGCACTTGCACTCACTATGAAACACAGCCTTGGGTAATTTCTTGCCATAAATGTTTGTATGCATTATGCACGCAAGCATTACAGATATATGTGCATATATATAGTGCCAGAAGGCCTAATTATGTATGAAAGCTGGGCAAAAAGCTTCTGGATGATCTTCAGAAATTTCTTGCAAACCTTTAGAACATGGTCCTATTGTCTTGTCCACTTCTTGCTAACTTGGCTTTCCTTTGGACCGTCTTCTGTTCTGCTTAGGTGCTTCTGACCTGGCTTCTTTTTGTTCTGCCTATTTATTGCTGACCCAGCTAATTCCTGACTATGAATCTCCTTGATTGATTTCCTCTTGTGTGACCTTGGCTTGGTTCTTGGTCAGGATACCCCCCAAAAAATGAGTAAATGTAGAAGGAATGTTGGATTAATTTTAACCCTTAACCCTTAATAAATACATTGCAATGACTTCATTAGGAATAAAAATAACTGCATAATAATTGCTTGTGATGGAGATTGCTGGCCATTTTTTCAGTAAATAAAGAGGATTCTCATAAACTAATCTCATAACAATCACCAATTTCTTGTAGTATCACGAAGGTTTCTGTTAAAAAAAAAAAAACAGAAAGACAGTCTGTATAAATTGCCAGAGCCTTTTACTTTATGTATATTGGGCTTGCTAATTCTTTCATTAAATAGTAGGACATTTTCATGTATTTAAATGCTGCAAATGGCCTTATATTCGGCCTCATTTCTAACTGATTTCCTATCTTATTAAAAAGCATGATTACTGAGAAACGTCGGCATTCTGAATGGTTGCACGGATCTGACTCCAATGGAATTAGGGTCTGTAGTGATGAGCTTTGGGCTTATGGTGATGTTATCAGTTTAATATTGGTTTAAAATGCCTTAGTGGTCATTCACAATCTATTGATATGTTCATTTAACCTGTAGTTCACCTCTTTCTTGCCAGCATTTGACCTTCTTCAATTGGTTTTTACCATTGTCTACAGACATGTTGGGAATGGAAAACAGGTTCCTGTGTCATATGTAGAAAATATTACATTGTTCTCATTACAGTTGACTAACCTGTATTGCGTAAGATAAATACAATTGCTTCCAGAAGTAATTACAAACTGCACAGAAATAGGGTTTTGAAAATCCTAATATATATTATTACAAATCTTAATACATATTGATTAAAATGATTTATTTTCAACTTACTTTTTGTGTAAAAGCATTGTTAAGGCTCTGAAAATTCATATGCAGGTCACATTACATTTTTTTTTTCTTCCTGGGCTTTCAAGATTATCATTCACTGGTTAGAGAGAAATAGGCAGCTATTTTCCTTGGAACAGAGGGTAGTGAGTTATCTGGTCTTGGTAGCACAAAATCTGCTGAATTTGTATTGAAGGCAGATTTAAAACTGCCTTGGGATTGACTGATCCTATGCGGCTCCTTGCAACTGGCACTTTGCCAGCCATTCAGTCTCTCATACTGCAACTGCACATTTGAGAGCTGGCGATAGTGAGCGGCATCATTTCGCTTACTGCCACCCCCATTTATTCTCTATGGAGTGGCCATGGGGAGAAGCAGATATGCAGCTACAAATAACAAAGAAAATAAAAATCACCTAAAAAAAAAGAACAAAACAAAAAAACAACTTATTTCACATTCATTTGAGCAATTTCACTAGTATATTTTTTGTCACTAGATGTATTCAGTCTTATGCTTAGTATTATTCATTCCACAATCTCCATGCCTAGGGCATCTTGAAGCTGCCCCAGCCTGTGAGCAGGAACTGTGAAATGAGACGTAGCACAGTATTGGGCTCTTTGTCATGTTGTCATGTCTACTTTCTCTTCCTATCCGGATGTTTCTTGTTAGTTGTCAGCACTTGAATTGGTCAGCTCCTTGTTCTGCCTCACACTCCAACCTTGCTGGGAATGCAATAGGCGAATATATATCAAATCCAATTTAAGCACCAACACTGCTTGAATTAAATTATCTAATATTAATTACAGTGTTGCTTTTATTTGTGTATTTTTCTGTCCAGATCTTAATGTTTTCAAGTTTTGGAATAAATAAAGAAAGGGAATATGTTTATCTTTGCTTCTGTTGGACTTTTTTACTTCTACAAATTAATAGTAACATGTGTACCAAAAGCTCTTTTATTTATCTATTATTTATCAAAAATTAATTTGATGGTTAGGTTTATAAATTACTCAAAGTTGTTTTATTGTTTTATTTTATAGCTTTTGTATCATTTATTGATACAGTTGTCTTGTGCCTATAGTTCTCCTTTATGTTCACAATTTGCTGTTGTTTGCTTCTGCTTGCTCATTGTCTGGCTGGTTTTGAAAAATGACCTCTTTTAGATTTAAAATGTATACATGATAGCATTTATATATCATTTTAGAATTAGTAGGTAGTAAACGGGCCAGTGAGCAGGGTGGGATAACAAAAAAAATCTGGTTTTTATGGGCATCAAGAACAGTTATTGCTTTAAATGTTTTAAAAAATAAAGTTATATTTCCTTTTAATCTTGTCAGTTAGTCAAATGTTTTCATTTTTCTATTCGTTGGTTGAATATTCTAAATGGTGGCATTACAACAAGGTGGAGTAAACAATACAGGCAAGTATTAAGCCTGATGTATTAAAATGTAGTGTTGGTGTTCGAATTTGTGTTGTCCTTATATTCAACCCCAATATGGCTGTTCGAATCCGGATAGACCCGACCCGAAAAACACGGGATTCGACTTCAGGAATTTGTGTGTAAAAATATGTGTAAAAAAAAAAGAGGCTTTAATGTTAAAGTAATTTATTGAATGTGTGTGATTTGTGTAACTAACATATATTTTTTTACAGGTTATCCCTCAATGACAGGATGATTTCCAGGGCTGATCCCCGGGCAATAGAGGTTAAATGAGGACAAGTCTCCCCATTCATTCTATATTTTATTCCTTTCTTATATAGTAAAACCTGGAAAAACACAAAAATCTAATTTGTCAGTACTAAAATCTTCCATTAGATACTTTTCTGCAAGTGCTTTTATGCTGCCCTAAGGAGCCAGTTTAGATCAGACTTTTTAAATACCAAATGACAGATGGAATAAAAAAATAGAATCTGATTGTTGGCTATAATGAGTGAATACAACTCTTTTTCAAGACAATGCAAATGTTTTCAATCCTGGACCAGATCTATTCCAAGTTTGCTGGATCACTAAGGTTCATTGATGTAAGAATATCTTCTTTAGCCTTGGAGAGCTTTATTAAATCAGGCCCAAAGACTCATTCAGTCATCTAGTAATCGATAGTTTAATAAGCACAACAGTTAATAAAGTATTCTTTGAGAGCTTTATTAAATCAGGCTATTTGTCTTATTATGAGCACAGAATGGGGATTAGACCACATCCAAACAATAAAAGTGGCCGAATGGACATGTGACGATATTATCAATAGACCCAAGTACACAAAGGAAATATCTTTGAATGATAGGCCACATTTTAAAGAAAAAAAGGCACCACATTGACCTTTATAACCCTCAATAGCTAAAATGGAGCCCCAGCCAGCTATGGGTCTGGCAGGTAAGTAGGGTGTATGCATTAAGGTCTTGAATTTTTCAAAACATCCATCGTCTAGTGGGCAAATTTGTTGTTTTTGCAGCTTTATCCTCTTTTCATTTTTTTTATTTAATTTTTAGTAGTAACCAACAAAACATTAAAATACTTCTCCAAACCATACAGGAGGTGTAAAGCAATACATAATACAAAAAAAAATGTGACAGAACATAGCAATAAACCTTGCTAGTACTGGTATATTAAAACAAAACATTTCACAATATTGCTCAGGCAAAAAATACACAAAACATCAGAAGAAAACAGCCTCCTGAGAAATTAGAGCATATTCTAGTTCAGTGTCGTTGGTCTCCAATTTTTCAATAATAAGTAATTAGTAATAAGTGGAGAATAGAAAAGAAGAAAGAGAGAAGAAATAAAGTGGAGGAAAAAAAAAAAAATAGGGAGGGGGAAGGGAGCAGGGAGCTAAAGTAGGGGGAGGGGGGATGAAGGTAAGGTGGGAAGGGGGGGTACGTGGAAATGTCCATGTAAGGCTAACAACCTAAGCCGGAGGGCGGAGTAATCCTATATAATCTGCTGAAAATCGTTCCAGTAAAACAAGGTACGTATCGGTCTACTAGAAGGTTGCATAAGCTTCTCCATAAATTGTATATCGTTCACCCTAGAAATCCATTGCTGTAGAGTGGGAGAAGTAGTTGCTTCCATAGCGGTGGAATACACGCCTTGGCTGCATTCAATAGGTGGCGTAACAAAGAGGTTTTGTAACGTTTCCTCGACAGTGCCGACACATGAAGCAGGGCGAGCTCTGGTTTATCAGTGATGGAGATTCCTGTCAATCTCTAAATATTCTCTTCCACTCCGGACCAGAACAAGGTCAGCGCAGGACAGCTCCAGAAAATGTGTAATAGAGTGCCAGTATGTTGCCCACACCTCCAGCACATTGGGTCTGTATGTGGATACATTCTTGCTAAATGGTCAGGGATCCTGTACCATCTAGTGAGTAATTTGTAATTTATCTCTTACTCACTTACTTACTTATCGGTTACTTATCAAGGCCCTTTGTCCGTAGTGTAGCATGCTGTCCTTTTGATCACTCGTGAATTGAATATTAAGGTCCCTGTCCCATTTAACTATGCGTCTCATGACATTAACTGCAATTTTTACATGTATGAAAGTACTCCTCTTAATGGGTCTCCTGACATACACAGACTCGCCAATTGAATTAGAGGGTGAGAAAATTCTTGCTCTGGTGGCAGCGAGTAGACAAAATGTTGTAACTGTACCTTTTCTCCACACATCCAGACAGGGAAGAGGGTGATCCATTTGAATTTGTTCATCTGTACACCAAGCATTAGAATGTAGGAAGTGGGTCACCCTTTAAATATAATTTTCTATCTAGATTTTGAAAATTGGGTCCTTCCTACTGGTCGGGAACTTAGGGTGTCCCAGCATAGGAGATATCGGGGAGGGAAATGGTACAATTCCTTCTGTATGAAAATATTTGGCTGCTACTCCAAGTGTTTCTTCTTTTAAAGGGTGGCGACGAAGAGCAGTACAATCTTCTGGTGGGGACCAAGCTGCTGAACCTAGCAATAGAGGGGAAATAGAATCCTCCAGTCTTACCTATCCCTTGAAACTGGCGTGTCTGCACCAGTCCACCAATCGAGTTAAATGGACTGCCCTGTGATATAACATAGGGTCCGGAAGGGCCACTCCCTCTTGTCCTTTGGAAGTCTAAGGAGGAATTTGCTCAAACGGGGGTATCAGTATTCCAAAGAAATCTCAGATGTTCATCTTACGAATATTACATTGACCAAACCACGAGAAGGCCTGTTGGCGCCAGCGCTGGAGGTTTCTACTTATTGTATTAAGAAGGGGCATAAAATTTAATTCAAATACCCTACTTACATCTGCAGGGATATTGGTACCCAGATATCGAATGGAGCCCCTAGACGACTTAAAAAGAAATGAGGGGAACAAAATTTCCCTAGATCCCTAGATAGATTAATATCTAACACTTCGGACTTCTGAAGATTTATCCTATAGTCAGAAAATTGGGCATAATGTCGCAGTTCCCTGAGAAGATTAGGGATTGTTATTTGGGGTGTGGTGATGAAAAAAAGGAGATCGTCCCACGTATGCTGCAACTTTATGGTCAATGGGACTAACTTTAATACCTTTAATGTCTGTGTTTTTGCGAATGTGACCAATTAGAGGCTCAAGACGTAGGACAAATAGTATGGGAGATAGTGGCCATCCTTGTCTTGTTCTGTTAGTTATTGAGAATTGACTGGAGAGGATGCCATTAACCCTTACAGAAGCAGTAGGATTGCGGTATAGGGCCTGTATCCAGTCAAAAAAGCGTTTTGGAGTGCCAATGAACAGAAGGACCTGTTTCAAATACTCCCAATCCACTTGGTCAAACGCCTTTTTGGCATTAACCGAAAAAATCAAAGAAGGTATTTTGTGTGTGCTGGCATGTTGTATCAGATTTAGCGTGCGAGTAGTGTTATCTCTCACTTCCCTCAAAGGAAGGAACCCGCTCTGGTCTGAGCGTATTAGATTTTGAAGTATGGGTGTCTACATGCCAGTATACAGGAAAAAAGCTTGATATCACAATTTAACAGTGATATCGGTAGGTAGCTTGCACAAGACTTAGCATCCTTATCTGGCTTAACTATAACGGCTATATGAGCGTTGGAAGAGTCAGCTGGTAGGGGGTATTCTGATGGGAGCCCGTTAAAAGTGTTTAGAAAAGGGTGTGTACGCTGGGTTAGAAATCGTTTGTGATATGCCAATGTGAACCCATCGGGCCAGGAGCCTTTCCCGTGGGTGCATTAGTGAGAGCCGCTTGTAGTTGGGTGTGGCTAATGGGGGCATCAGAGCTTCCGCAGGAATATTAGAGATACCCCAGGTACACAAATATTCCTGAATACTCGCAACAACTGAGTCTAGGGGGTGTGCAGCTGAACCTTCTCTGATGTTGTATAGCCTTGAGAAAAAATCCTTAAAAGAATCTGCTATATCTCAAGAACGATAAAGCAGGGTACCCGAGCTTGATTGCAAACAAGATGCAAAAGCATGAGCCCTCTTTGTTCTTATTGCTCGTGCAGGGTGCGCCCACATTTATTGCTATATTCGTAGAAGAAAGCTCTGCATTTATCAAGCTGAGTCTTAGCCTTTGGAGCAGCATAGCAGATTTATTTTCTCTCTCAGGGCCAGTAGCTTGGACTCTGTTTCCGCTGAGTGGCCTCCCTTATGTCTGATTTCTAGGACATGCAGATCCTGAAACAATTCCTTTAACTGTAATTGACGCTCTTTTTTAAGCCTATGATCCTGTTGTATCAGAATGCCCGGCACATAGCACTTATGTGCCTCCCAAGTGGTTAGAGGGCTGGAAACAGATGTCTCATTTCTATCAAATAAATCTAAGATCTCCTTCTCTAAATAAGGGCCAAAATTTTCTGAGGTCAGAAACAATTTGTTGAGGCACCAAGTGCCACTCTTGGGGGGAGAAAGATCTGATAGTAGCATTAGCGAGACCAGGGCATGATCAGAAAAGGTGATGTTACCTATCAGAAGAAAATGAGGAACAAATCAGAAAATGGAGAAAAGAAAAGAAGTGCCCCAACTTATCGTGGGGGTCCACCAAGGTAAGACTACTTTAAATCAACCTCAGACTCCTTACTCACCAGGAAAAGGAGTAAAACTAGTTGGGGAAGTGAAACACAATGTAAGCATGGTACCACACGCATCCACCGTTTAAATATATTTATACAAATAATAATAACCACAAACAATAAACAGAACAGAAATCATACATATAAAACCGTAACAGTTTCTCCTTGAGGGTATTCCTGATGATAGGTGTTGAGCAGCATACAGATAAATAAATCCTTGGCTTATAAGGCAGTAGTCTATTCCTCTCAGAGGCGGTATATAGACTGATGGCATTCCAAGTGACAGCAGGTCACAGTAAAGTGATTTTGCTGCAACAAAGGCCAGTATCACTGGCATTATTACTTGGATCCTCCATCAATAAGCATAGTAGTCAATCAAAATATACATGTATATCTATACAACCCGTATATAAACATTGAATATTAGGGTATATAGCCATATATAGGAGTATTTATTACAAAATTTAGTCAGAAACTACGTATAGAAGCCATACATACTATTTGAGAAATGGAAAAAAAAGCAAGGGGGATTACTTTTATTAGCGGTGCATAAATGAGCCACCCACAACATTAAGGGAAGATGAGCGGGCAGCGGCAAACACCACTACAGTAACAGCAACAGCAAAGTTAATAAGCAAAATGTATTTTTCTACTCACACACATATTTCCTTTCTTTCAGATCATGTCTGGTTCTGCTGTTTCTCGTCGTAATTGACTAAACAATCTTGAATAATTTTGTTATATCTATCCCAGTCAAAGGACAAACATCAGCACGTTTGTAGAGCAAGCCTATTTGGCATATTTCAAAGTTAAACTTGGTGGTTAGGATAAGTCTTGGGCCCTACATAACGTGTGCAGTGTGTCGAGGGTTTACGGATGTGGACAAATGGAAAACACGTGATTAGATGCCATTTCCTATACTTATGGTTTGGCGAGAGCCAGGAGATCATTTCAGTGACTGTTACTTTTGTATAGTGAAAACTTCAGGATATACCAAAAAAAATAATGTAGCATAGCGTATTCTAGTCTACCATTGGCTATACACCCAGTGACTCATTCACATGAAATCCTAGTGCCGGTTTTCGTTACACTACCCTCTCTTTAAGAACATGATTATGGTGATGAACTAGGTGACAACAATGATGAAAAGTTTGAAATTGAAAGGGACTTTGTTCGTAGGGGGTTTGATCAGCATTAGTTGAGTGATTTGGCATGTGATTTGGGACTATCGAAGAAGGTTTTAGAACTTCTAGCATCAAGACTGTGAGAAAAACGTACTTGAAAAAGGAACAAAGGTATCGTACTTTCGAACAAGAGAAATTGCATTTCTGCAGTACTTTAGAACTGACAGTGGGTTTGTGTATTGCCATAAGATACCTGGTTTAATGGAGGAATTGGAAATTCCAATCTATAATTTAACTGAATGGCGACTATTCATCGAAAGCTCAAAGCGGAGCTTAAAGTGTGTCCTCCTTCACAATGGCAATATATTTGGATTAGTCCCAATTGCCCATTCAGTTTCTTTTTGTGAAGAATATGCAGATATAAAGAGAGTCATTGAGTTGTTGCAATATCACCAACGCAATTGGGTCATCTGTGTTGACCTTAAAATGGTATGCTTCCTTCTTGGTCAGCAACACTGATACACCAGGTATCCCTGTTATCTGTGTATGTGGGTTAGCAGAGCTCGTGGAAGGGAAGGCATTGGGTGGAAAGGAATTGGCCTCCAAGATCTGCCCTAAAACCAGGTGATCCAAACATTCTACATGAGCCACATGTTGATTGAAAGAATATTATATTTCCGCCTCTGCCAATGAAACTGGGTCTGATGAAGCGTTTTGCTAAAGCTTTGCCAACTGAAGGAGACTGTTTCAAGTACCTCATTTTTGGCATTTCCTAGTCTTTCATTTGATAAAAAAAGGCCGGCGTGTTTGATGGTCCACAGATTCGGCAGCTCGTCAAAAATGAACATTTCATCAGGACAATGTCAGAAGTCAAAAAGACTGCTTGGTTATCAGTCAAAGCCATTGTCAAAGGACCATTGTCAAACTATAAAGAAATTGCCTGGAAACTCATGAAGAGCTACAAAATGCTTGGTTGCAATATGAGCATCAAGGTGCATTTTCTGCATAGCCATCTTTCTAACTTCCTGGAAAACTTGGGTCCAGTCAGTGATGAGAAAGGTGAATGATTCTACCAAGATTTGAAGGTCATAGAAGGAAGGTATCAGGGTAGATGGAATGTACATATGACTGGGGTCATTTCTGGATTCACCAACCCAAAAATTAGTAAAAAACAAGTGTAAGATGATTATGATAATTAGGATGATTATAATATGTAATATGATTTTAGTAGATGAGTGATTTTCAAATGAAAAGAGAAAGAATTTTACCTAGGATTGTAGGAGTCTGGTGTTTATAGGTATCCTCTGGGCACCGATGTGTATGTTTCCAGCCCCAGTGTGGAGTGCAGATAGGATATGCAGGCAGGCAGTGTCGGTACCCAGAGGATACCTATGAACACAACACTCCTACAATCTGAGGTGAAACTCTCTTTCCTTTGAAAATCACTTGTCAAATAAAAATCATATTATGTTCTCAAATGTATTCCCTGAAGAAGCCTATCGGCGTAACGCGTCATCATTGAGATGTTCTCCCTTTATTGAATTAGCTTAGGCGTTTTTTTTTTTAAATTTCATTTACATGTGTTTTTATTACTAAAATTAAGAACTTTAACCTCCTGGGTTTGCAGTTTTAAAGGTAACATGTGGCACCCCATTTGCATTGCGTATACAATACATGGGTATACCAGTTGGTATATACCTACGGTTTAATATTTGGACAGCAACACAAAGAAGCCTAAAAAGGTCAGACAAAAGGACCTTGAATGGGTCTTACTAAAACATTAGTTAGGTCACATAGCAAAGCCAGAAGTCCTTGGGTGGGCCTTCCTAAAATTTTAGAGCTTTGCGGGTTTATTTTTTAGGGAAGGTAAAGAAATGGGTTTAGAGGGGGATAAAAAAGCTATGCCAGGAATTAGATTTACTAGGCAGCCCAACGCCAGTAATTTAGTAATCAGAATTATTGCAGATGCTCTAATGAGAGAACTAGTGAGGCAGCAGTGTCATCAGCAGATGCTGCATCAACAGTACCACAAGGAAGAGAGCAGTATATATATATATATATATATATATATATATATATATATATATATATATATATATATATATATATATATATATATTTCATTATAGACAAAGCCTGCATGCTGTAGCTAATCTGTGTAACCCACCAGGTGGCTGTGGAAGTCATCACAAGCATCACAAGAAGCCGCGCTAGGTGGCCTTTGCAGGGATTAAAGTTAGATGTATATGTACTTCTAGTAGGTCCTGCAGCACATATGTTTTTTTTAACAGGGGTTGGAGGCCAAGGTTCTACTTTAAACCATGGCTGCTTCATAAATTAATTTAATTTCATTTTTTTTAAGTCTTGTAGTGCTGCCTCAATTTAAATTTACAATTATCAAGTAAATAACAAAAGGGAGAGAATGAGAGAAGACGATACAGTGAGTGTTAAATAAAGAAACTGAGTTTAACATTGTGGCATTGGTACAAAATGTTTCATAAAATATGGTATTTTCCAGTCTAAATTACTTGCCATTTATAATATATATGAATATATACATAAAATTACTTCCTTTCCTACAATTCTATACTTAGTAAAAATTATATGTTTTTCACTTTTTGTTTATTATAATTTGAACTGTTAACTATGTTGAGGTTAAACACATTTATATAAACTAGTTGTATGTTATTCACAGATTGTTTAGTTGACACTTTAGAAGCCTAAATCAAAAAAAAGAATATTTGCCAGTAATGGATACTGGTGTATATTTATGTACTTTTCCGCTTCTTAAAGCTGAACGACAGTCTTACCATCAGTTGTGCACGTTTTCTGTTCCTGTACAAAAATTGCCTATTTCCTATCTTAGTTTCTTTTGCCATGAGTATGTATTCCAATGCACCTGTCTAGGAGTATTCAGATTTGCCATAGTTTGAGGTCCATTTAACACGAGTAAAGGTTTTTGGATTTAGAATGTACAAACCTGGACTTATATTTCTCTTTCAAATGAGAAAATGGGCTGGAGGATCCAGGAAGTCTTTCAGCTAAATATGAAGCAGATTTTATTTGATTAGCTCTATTCACTCTGTTTCGCCTTAATAATGCTGGGAGTCGGGGATAAAGGAGGCTTGAGGTATAACTGACCTCTCCTACTTGATGCATTTGGATCTAAAGCATGACAATGCATGGCAAAATGCAAGTCAACAACTTTCTAAGCAGCTATTAGCCAAAGATGACTGTTTTTTCTTAAGACTTTTGCCAGCTTCACAGTCCACTATTGTTTATCACTATCTAAGCCCAAATCTCTGTCAGTTCTCCCCCCAACACTTTTAAACATAGGATGCAACGTAGGAATAAGTTACAAACTGAAATATTCTCATTCTGTTCAGTAATTAACTCTTATATACAGGATATGCCATTGAAATGTCAGTACGTCCTTTTTTTTTAATCAAATCAACCCCAGTGAATTTTGCCAAATTGCAAGACATACAGTTTTGTTGCACCAACATAAAAGATAAGAAAATAAGTACAGTGGTAATGATTGGTGCATATAGGAACAGAATTTTTAAGGTTGTAAAACCTTATATATATTCCCGAAAAACAAATGTGCGTTTTGCCACTTTCCTATACTGATATAACTATTTGGACTATTTGGTTCTTTTCCCCCAGATGTTCCAATTAAAAAAATAGGGATTAGCTATAGGAATAGATGCTAATCTCTTTGACAGTCTGCCACTCTCTTGCTGATGCACTGCAATTTAAGAGTACAAAAAAGGCTCTGGGCCAGTCTTTAAGTATAAAAATATTCATTACTTCTGTTTGCAGCCTATTTACTGTATGTCTTGTCCACAATTAACAGTTCACAAATATTTCACTGTTTGTTTGTTTTTTATGTAGAATCTACAAAAAAGTATGTTTTACAGTATTATCCAATTATAAGGTTCATAATGCCCTAAAGCATGACAGTTGGTATTAATAGCAATACAAAGAACACAGAACAAAGCTTGAAAACATGCATACATACTGCCAAGAACTTGTACCGTTATGCTATAATAAAATGAGTGAATTAAGGTAAAATTTGCACTAGTAGGGGAAACATCAGATTATATAGATAAATAAATGTTTATGCTGCCCATGACCCTCCCTGTTTCATATAATTCAATGTTAGATTGTAAATCCAAATTTCATTAAAATGAAAAAGTGGATGATGGGATAAAAAAAAGCTCAGGATGTAATCTTCACCTTCAAATCAGAGCTACCTTTCATAATACTTCTTTTTCTCCACACTTGAAACTTGTTAGAAATGCAAGGTGTTATACTCCCCTAC
The DNA here is from genome assembly GCF_032062135.1 of Pyxicephalus adspersus. NCBI lineage: Eukaryota > Metazoa > Chordata > Amphibia > Anura > Pyxicephalidae > Pyxicephalus > Pyxicephalus adspersus. Next base: position 68,263,538 of record NC_092859.1, read on the forward strand.
AGCACCCAGCATTTATATAACAAATATGTAGAAAGTCCTGTTCTTTTTCTTTTTGAGGATCCCCCACCTATGAAAAAGTCAGAAGAAGACATGAAGTGTCAACTAACCAGCAATTTTTTTCATAATAATATTATTTTATATTATATATTAAGAAACCTAAAATACTTCTGGGGAGTCTTGATAAAAAAAAATACAATATTGCACAAAAGGTAACCAAAGTGGGGTGTAGTTTGTTTTAGAAAACATAATGTAATAGCGTAACTAGCTGACCAAATGTTGTAGTTCCAACTTTGCTGTTTTGTAAAATTTGCATTTTTGTTTGTGAAAACCATCTTTGTTCCTGGGATAGAAAGATCTGCTTTTGTAGGCAGCTGGGATCATTTCCTTTAACCACCTGAGCGTTACACTGAGGTCTAGATTTCTGTACCAAAAGTGATCCACTGTTTTTCATGAATTTTTTTTTTTTAAATTGTAGACCTGTAACTTACAGAAATATGTCCTTTTTTTTGCCCGTACGAAGGTCGGGCTTAACGGCTAGGTGGTTAATATATATCATCTTCTTCAGTTTTCACCAACTAATATGAATATAACTTTATACCTAGAGGAACGACTGTGTTCAAACATTTTTTTGTAAAATTCTGCCAGTAATGGAGAACGTTTGCCAAGTCAATGTATTATGACTTTGAGTGTTTCAATGGCATATTTTTTTGTATAAAAAGCAACATTCTAGTCTATATTAGAATTTTTATTTACTATTTCTAGGGGTCTTTGACATAATTCTTTAGTCAATGAAATATCTATAAATGGAAACATCTACAACAAAATGGAATATCATACATCACCATACTAATCATTAATATATAATATGTTCTCTTTTCCTAACTAATAAGCATGAAGATCTTATTTCCTAACTAATACCAATACCCTACCAAGTTCATATTCAGAGGACATGAACTGTCAATATTGTTTGTATGTCACAGCACAATTATGGTCCAGCACTAGCAAAAGCCAGGGCTGTTTTGCTTTGTCAGATGCAGTTCTTTAAGGATTTCAGCTAGAAGTTAAAGGCTTTCTTTAAAAGTTGTCAGATGTAATATACCTTCAGTGAGATGTGGAGTGAATGTTGTCAGGTAATTGACTATTTCTAAAGTAGCTTCTAACTGTTTGCAAGTGGTCACGTAAAAAATTGCTGTTAAACTATCTGTTTCTGGTTTAGGCCTTCAGCAAATGAAAATTTGTGACCAAAATACTTGATGCTGCTTGCTTGCAGCACACAGATTTTCTGCCTTGAGGTGGATCTTTAAAGATTTCATCCACATAACAGATAACTCCCTTAAATAGTGAACATATTTAACCATCTGAGTCCTAGGTTCCAACTTAAACTGGCACAAACCAGTAGCCATCCATCCCAGTACTGTTTTAAAACAATACTAGACTTTCCATCATGCAGTTTCTGACTAGCATGTAGGCTGGAACTGCTGGAACTTTCCAAAAATTATGTCTGATCATGTGAACAACTATGTTTACTGCATTGAAATAGCAAATACTCATAAACAATAACACAATAACCTTTAGAACTTTAATCATCGTAAATCCAAGAAAAAGTAGCCTTTGTGCTAATTTGTGTCCTTAGCAGCCTGATTTGATCTTATCTTTTACTAACAATTCATGCAATCCTTTATTGTGAGTTGCAATGTAGAGTTGAAGGGGTATCAATGCATATAGATATTCAATTAAAGAAAGTTCATGCAAAAATAATAGCTAGTCATTCAAACTGTTTATTAAGAAAACAAGTTAAGTACACAGCAATATTGTCAGATATTTAAACACATAGGAACTTCAATCAATGTTACATATATATCACATGGACATAAAATTATTAGCAGTAACCCCTGTAATAATCTAGTAACTCCTTAGTACACAATACATCAAATCAATATAACAATAATAACATAGACATATACTGAACAATATACCGAATGCAAGTCAGGAATGTGTAATAGCTACCTGTAAAGATGATGATGGGTACTCCAGGAGCCTGATTCCCTAAGAACTCCCATCATTCCCCTTTCTCCCTTGGTATTTTCCAGCTCCCCTTTTATATAGCTAAGTCCCATTAGGTAACATTGGGACTCTTGGATTGGTTAGTGGGTGTGTTTGGTACGAAGACCATCAGTTGGCACACAGTCTTCTAGATTGGGATTGGTTACTGTCATTTGATGAACATCCCAACTAAATTTGACATAACAATTTCTTGGTGGAATCTAAATTTAGGGGTCAACAAGAGGTCCCGCTGGGTTATCATCCCAACATATGTTTGATTATGCATCCCTCTTCTGCCAACTCCGGCTTGATGGATTAATTGCCCCTTGAAGGACCTACTAGTGATCTGTTCTTTTCATCTCTTTGTTTGTTTGTGGTTCCTTGGCAAACCCTCTATTGGTATTTACTACCTCTTGTTATTCCTGTGAAGTCTTTGAATTAGAGACCCCTAGGCGGGCCAGAGGCCAGTACAAAGATATAACAGGTTTTCATGTTTACTTAGATACAGTCTCACTATTAGGATATCTCCAACAGGGTACTATATACATAAATCCCTGAACACATATCTATACACACATATATGTACATTTATATCTATCCACATATATCTATAAATATCTATAAACAATCTTGAGGTGCAACACATGATAGAATGTAGCTAGAGGATACATGGACAAAATATAAGCCTGGAGTATCAATATACCTACATCCAGGATTGTGTAATTTTTTATCTGCCTCCTGTTGTATTTGTTTACATTTATCATTACTATTGCTTTTCCTTTAGTCTAAAATTGACATTTTTGACTTCTTATTCCCATGTTATTACTGGGTTATTGATTCAGAATGTGGCATAGTCATATTTATGATGTGTTCCTGTAAAAAAGACCCAGGTCTTTCATAGACAGCAGTGAAAATCCTCTCATCTGTCTTTTTGTGCAGAGGTAATATATTACTACTTTCAAATAGGGTTGTTCTATTGCCTTGGGTGTATGTTTTTGTACTTTTTTTCCAAACTGAACTAAATAATTAGGGAATATGAGAGACCTAATTTATTTTTCTGGTAAAAGAGTTTTTGTTCGTAACAGTGTTTAACATTGTAATGTTTCACCTGACCAATTTTTGATCCGTAGACTTCATGACATGAAGACAAATTTACCATTTGCTATTTCTGTCTCAGTGTATGTCACTGTGATATATAGCATCCATTATGGATTTTTTTATTATATATAGATATACTTTTAGTTAAAATAAGGACACTTTGGTAATGATCACAAACCATGCGTATTTGAAAATTCTATTGCATTTCAATAAATCATGCTGACACAGTTACTCTAAAAATATACCAGAAATTCTGAACTCTACGGGACTCTGTCCTGGGCTTTGAAAACACATCTCAAATATGTTTTTTTTTACTTTAAATACTTGCTCACTAGGCAGTCCTGATCCACTCATTTTCATCCAAGCCAATAGAAGAGGTCCCCCACTGGCACCCTTTCTGTTGTAACATGTTGGCTCCATGTTGTGCAGTTGCAGTCAATATGTATGGACTCCCTCCCTTATATCCACCAGATAAATTCCTTGCATGGCAGGTGGGCTCTGCAATCTTCCAGAAACATTACATTCCCTTGAAAGGCTAGGCCACATAAATAGTGATGATTTTCACAACAGCAGAATGGGCTGTAACAAACCCTTCATCACATTAAATAGGTATGCATAAATAGGTATTATGGCAGCATGGTTGCTCAGAGGTTAGCACTGGCTTTTGCAGGACTAGGTCCCAGTTTTCCAAGCTCATGCACTATCTGCGTGAAGTTTGGAGGTTCTCCACATATTGGTGTTGGTTTCCTCCAGGTACTCTAGTTTCCTCTAACATTCCAAATACATGTATCATACAGTTAGGTTAATTGGCTTCTGCCCAAAATGTCCTTGGACTTTGATAATGACATATTGACTATGACTTTGGTGGGGACATTAGATTTTGAGAGCCTTTGAGGGACAGCTAGTGATATGACTATGGAGTTTGTAAAGCGCTGCATAATGTGTCGGCACTATATAAATACTGGATAATATTAATAAATAAATAACCATAAGGTTAACTTTAAAGCCTGACTTTTTCAAACTTTATAGTATTGAAATTGTCTACCCCATTATTATAGCATATAATAACCTTCTTGAATGCTTGTAATGCAGATCTCTACGTACGCTGCTGCTACAGCACCTGACCTGCTTGTTTTATATTTAAAATCCTAAGAATAAATTATGGTTAAAAGCGCCAGTGAAATCTTTCTTTGACAAAACCTTATAAAACAAACAAGTACATTAAAACTCAGATGAAGTGAAAGATCTAAAGTTTAATTCAACTGTCATACTAAATCACCTAAATACATATAATGTACATCAAAACAGTTCAGTTCACTGTACAGCAGATAACAAAATTTCCTTCTCTTCATTCCTTCATTCATGTACATTCCTCCTAAATAATGTAAAATATAAGACTTTACATATTCTTTATGAAGCTGGACTGTTTTTACTTGAATTTAACAAAAACTGGACTATAAAACACAATTGCAATAGAGTGGCATAACTAACATTGCAGCCAAAACACACCATGGAAGGGTTAAGTTCACATTTTTGTGTAGGGGAAAGCAATTATACTTACCTTATCTCTTTCTCCTAAAAGCCTCCTCCACATGTCTGACCATGCACCAAAGCCCCTTCTTTTCAGCACTTTGCTAGTTGCACGCACTTACATACCAGCAGACCTGCATTGTACATCTACAAGGTAAATGTTTTAATGTTCCCTTGGACAAGCTTTTCTTGAGAACACCATTGCAAATATAGTAAAGTTTTCACCAATTCATCCTTACACATGCCAGTTCAACACAATTGTTCTCAAAATACTTTGTCTTTTTTGTCTACTTTTCTGTGTTCTTCTATTTAGGCACTGTGATTTTTTTTTTGTTACATGCTAATATTTTTAACAGATTTTGAACCGTCCATCTGTCTGTAGCACTCAGCCTCCGTCTTCATTTTAGAAATTGAAAGACTTGTCCCATATGATCATTATATGCAGCCATTTATTTTCTGTATTATCTTTGTAGTAGATGTACAGACTCAATTAAAGTGTGCAACCTCTCAAAGATGTTATCAGTTTGAATTGTCTGTACTTAACTTCTATATACCCATTAGCAGGTGCATTTTTGCTCCCTGTTTTGTATAGGAAAATGTAAATCACTATATTTTTATCAGCAGATTTAGATTTTATTTAATTAAAAAATCATGACATAGAATGCATAGTCTGTGAGCAACATAGACAATGCTGCTAATAGTAAAATCTAAAAGTCCTCCTGTAATTTCTTTAACTCTTGTTTTTTTCTCCTTTAAAATTAAAATTAATAGGCTTGTACTGATTTTATAGTTATTTGCTTTTGCAGTATTTTGCAGATATTATCTGTATTGATAATAAGCAATATAATAATAATGTGTTAGCTTTAACTGACATTACAGTTTCTCTTGAATGAGTTTAAAAGTTTAATTTGCTCATATTTTGCCTTCCCTGGTTCCTTGCATTTATGTATGCAATGCAGGCACACCATGGCTGGTGTTATGACCCCCTACTGGCAGAAGAAGTGGGAGGGGCATGGAATCTAAGTGAAAACTGGTTTTCCCCTGCAAGGGTTCAGGCAAGTGACAGGCAAGTAACCGAGCAGAAGCTCAGGTTACCGACAGGTAGTGTGAAAGTCCAGTGAGGCCGGCAACAGGGAACTAGGCGTAGGACCTGCATGACAGGGTGTGAGTGAAGCCTGGTTGGTGGTTAAACGGTTAACAGGAGTGAGGAGAGAGGTATTAGCTAGGGGTCTGGTCGGAAGTAAAAGGGGAGGAGAATAGAGGGGTTAAATATGGAGTGAATCGGAAGTTAGGGACAGTTTTTGGGGGAGAAAAAATTCCTTCCCACCCGTCCTGTTAGAAAGAGGGAGTGATTGGGGTCTTAGAAAGTAAAAGTTCTGGTGGTGATTTTTTAGAAGGACAACCCAGTGGTAGGGTGCCTCTTTAAGAGTGTTACAGTGTGGGGCCCCTGAGGCATTGCTGGGAAGCTAGGGGCCCGTGTGGTGCGTATTGAATTTATGCATTGTTGGGTATGGACTTTACCTTTTCTAGGACTGCAGCCTAGTTAAATTAAGGTCAGGTTGGTTGGTATAGTGCAATTGGGCACTGGTTATTATGGGATTTATATTGGGTGTAAATTTTGGAGGAAGTTGTATGCTAATGTTGTATGCTAATGTAGTATGTTAAATGTATTTACATTGTTATGCAAATTTTACATGTTAATTTATGTTATTTAAAGTTTATAATGTTTTATATTTATTCAGTATTTATTACTGTTAAAATGGTTATTTATTTTGTTAAATTAATGGCTGCTTGATTGGTACAGCCTGTACGGAGCTGGTCTACATTGAATATAAGCCTCGACTGCTGCCCCCAGCTCCCCAGAATCAGCCTATCTTTAGGCTGAAACTTACCTACAAGAAAAAGGAACAGCATCCGCCACTTTTCTTTATTCATTGGGACATATTTGGGAATGCTGCTCAATGTTTATCTCGGCTAAGCTCTTGATTGACAAGGTACACAGCAGCCAGCTTTCCTACTACCTAATGGTTGTTAGGGGTGGTTTGTGGTACTATTTGTTTGGATTCTTACATTATGGATCTGAATGGACCTCAAGCTAAACTGATTCTAATTTGAGCAACACTATAAATCCACTTGAAGGAGTGGGCAGTTTCTACTAACCTGGGAACATACACAGGTGAAGCTGGTCAATCGTGATTGAAAGAAGTGAAACACAAATGAAGGAATGGTGTAAGCCAGGAAAAATAAAACTGGCTAGGAGAGGGCTAGGTGATGTTTGACATCTTCCAGCTAGGAAATAAAACAGACTGCCTTTCTGTAGCTTCCAATGTACAATGTCAACAACACATATTGTGCAGTGAAATCAGAGTATAGAAAAGAACCCTGCACAGTTGTGCAAGACTGAAGTGTAAGGCAGAGTTTAATTTTCAACAATTAAAAAATACATACAATCCAAGGTTCTCTACCAGTAAATATTTAAAGAAGTGTTTCTCAACCAGGGTTCCTGCAGAGGTTGCTAGGGGTTCTTTGAGCAATTAATTTAAGGAACTTGCAGCCTCCGAGAATACTTTCATCACATATTCCATAAGGCTGTGGGCTGCTCCTTCTATACATGCCTGGGATAAGGGTATGCGTCCAAAGGGGCTTTCCTGCATTGTAGTTCCCAATCTCACGCATGTACAGTGAAATCTGCAGTTTTTTTATGCTTGGAAGAAGACATGTGGCCCAATCATGCATCTGTTTAGTGCGACCTCAGGTGACATAAGGAAGAACCTAAAAGAAAAAAGATGGCAGTGCTGGATAAATCAGCAAGCGTCAGAAAGAAGAGGGAAGCCAAGACAGCATGGGACTTGCTGGGCTCAGTTTGTGGATAGATCAAGGGTTTTATCACAGGTAAAGGTAAATGATTTTTTTCTGTGAAAGTTCCCCTTTGAGCAGTAATGTCCTGTAATGGCATTAATGGCTCCCACTAAAGGGGCAACTAACGTTTATTTAAAGGTCAGATTGATCTTCCACTTAATGTGGAAAAGTGTTATATTTTGAAACAGGAAACAGACATTTGAACAGGTCAAAAGCATTAGAGCTTATGTAAACCCATGTACCAAAATATAAGGTTTAACATGTTTTTAACATTTCCCTTCGGAGAATCTTTCCAGATCCATGTGTTTCAGTGGCAGTAATTCATTGCCACCAGGGAATGTTGGAGGGCATGTCAGATTCCCTGTTTCATAAATAGAGACTAAAGAGACTACAACAGTAACACTACTGTAGTAACCCCTCTCTCCATAGAACACAACAGCACTGTCTGTACAGTGCTTATTCTTACTACTGTCACTGAAAATGATCACTAAAATTTATTTCCAGCAACAATTACTGAGCAAGGCTTTAGATTCACATTTCTTACATATACATTATTGTGCATTTGCAGGATCATCCAGCAGAGTGTGTAGATGTGTGTATAGCATTTATCATACAGAAAGAACTGTTCTGGATATATCATTTAGACACAATGACCGCTGAGGGTCAGAACTTTTATTTTAAAATGTAGCTTTCAATTTATTAGCTATAATAAATTGTAGCTATATTATTATATAATAATATATAGCTGAGCATATGAAGATCAAAAATGATAGTGTTTAAGAATTTAAGTTTAGTATACATTTGTCTTGATAAAAATGCAGACATCGTACAAATACTCCAGAGGTCACCTTCTTATGAACTGAAATAGAAACTTTTAGGTAACAATACCTTGTGCGTCCGGATGCCTTGTTTAGAATTGTGTCCATTATTTGTTGTGTGTCCCTCTGCACTACTGCCCAGATTGTTGCTGTACATTACCTAGTCAACTAAATTAAACTCAACAGCATGGATCTATCCTAAAAATAAATGTTATCCTTCAGCAAAAATCTGTCACCTCAGATTTCATTGTATTATGTAGAAACATGGCCGGCTGATTAATTAAAACTGGCATTTGGTAGATAAAATAAAAATCAGCACAATGGTTCAGTCCATTAAGTCCACTTGGCTTTAGTCAGTAAAACAATGTGCACCGGGCATTATCAATACAATGGAAAGGAGAATGTTAAAGGTTCCTCTGTGTTTCAGTGTTAATCAACAGCTGAGGTTAAGTGCATCACACAGACATAAAATCATTTTTCTATTATATATTGCTAATATCAGCAATGCTATTTAAAGCAGACTACTTACTTGGCACCAGATAAATAATATATATGAATAGCTTTTTTTCACTTTTTCACTTTATTTAATTCCCGGTTTTATAGAAAATTATGTTAGAACTTTTTACTCATAGAAAAAAAAATCGCTTCCTCCAGTAACAGTAAGAATGACACTGGTGTCCCCGCAACAGACCTGATTTAATAAAGCTCTAAATGACCAGAGAATATAGAAAATCATGGGGGAACCTGTACGACCCAGCAAACCTGAAATGGATTTGGTCCAGACTTGAAAACATTTGCCAACAAATAACAAAATAAAAAATGCCCATGATATTCTATCTTCTCCACCCTGGAGAATATTAATAAATCAGGCCAAAAATGCACACCCATACATGTGTACTCCAGGCCTGTATGGGACGCAGCCTCTATATAGTTCAAGTTCACTGAAAACACCAACTAACCATTGCCTTAGCATGACTTTGGGGGTAAAGGTGTTGGCTCTGCTCACTCACCCATTGCTTATATTACTATACATGCTGTAATTATAAAAATATTCATGGTTTTTCCCCTCTGAAATACCATGATACCTTGAGTTTTGCAAATTTACTTTGCTGAATATCTGAGTTAGGCCGGTAAAGCCACAAAAATTGTTGAGGGGAAACATAGTCAGGTGGACTCAGGAACAGGAAGGGGAAGGTGGGAACGTGTACCAAGTGAAATTTTTCTCCATTGTAGTTTTCTGTAATTGAAAGGTATAGTGAAGAAAAGCATTTTAGGCCACCCACCAACCTTTTATGGTATTTACAAAACACTTATGTTTATCAAGCATTCAATTTTTCTGTAAAAACTAATTTTGTGGGATTCATAGCCAAAACTTTTTCAGGCTCCTGAATATCTTAGCCTAATAAGTATACTTGGGAATGTCTCTAATTTCTAAAAAAAATCCAAAGTTTTGGAGGATGTTTGCAATATTTGTCTCTAGAAATGCCTCTGATTTTTAGGACAAAACATTTGCAGATTAGAAATCCTTCTAAACCAACATATTACATTATAGATATTATCATGTAAGCCTTTGGAAGATAATAATGCACACAGCATCACTTAGAAGGATAAGCATATGAGCAAATGAAGCTTGGTATACCCAGATATTCATTTCTGACCTAGCAGAGCACTGCTCCATTTAAAGCTTGGTGTGGTTTAATTTTGTGGAGTCATCAGTCATTTCATATTGCTGGTATTTTACAGGAGTGTACAGGAGTCAGAAAATTAACTTATCATGACTTAATTTACCCCTAAAGCTCTGTGCTGTTTTTGTCAACTTTAAGTGCTGATGGTAACTGATATCATAGCTATTTGCCATAGAAATTATGTAACCTACAACAGTTTGTTTGACCTGATGCATCCTTTGTATGCATTTGCCTTATCATTAATAGTCCTCAGTCAGGCTATTGCGGTTCCCTCTTTTAGCTGCTCAGCCAAGATTGCAGGTCATCAAATGTTGTGTGACAAGCAATTTAAATGCATGTTGCCAAGCAGGTAGAGACCTTGAATGTTTGTCACATGGCCGGATCATACTGTGAGGAAGACTTTACAGATTAGGGAAATTTGTAATCTATAGCTGCGTACACACTTCCAATTTTTGTCGTTGGAAAGGATCTTTCACGATCCTTTCCAACGACAAGGGAGTGCACGATGCATGAACGGTGCTGTACATACATGCTGTTCATGCCCTATGGAGAGGGGAGGGGGAGAGCGACGGAGCGGCACCCTGCTGCGCGCTCTCCCCTTCCCTTTCATTAGGATCGGCTGTCGTCCATCGTCCGTGGATCCGGCAGGTCCGTCGTCCGGACGATGGACGACACCGACTGTACACACGGCAGATTTTCGCCCGATAATTGGCCGATGCCGATTATCGGGCGATAAAAATCTGACGTGTGTACGTAGCTTATAACTAACACAAGCAAAGCAAATATGTGTATCAGCCAGGCCTTATCTGGCCCTTCTCTTCATAGAGATAAGAAGCTCAAAAACATTAGTTAGAATGCAGAATATTGGAGCTTTTGGTGCTAGATAAAGTGTATATAAAAAACTAACAATTAACTTTTCTCACTTGCTCTCTTTTGGTCTGTTTAACATTCAATTGAAAGTGTGTTATATCAGTTTTTTAAGAGCATGAAAAACCCCATAGGTTGTGTGAGAAACCGTCATGGGCACCAAATCCGATTACCGAACATCATCACTGTTTGGCTTTGTTTGCTTCGAATGACTGAATACTTTGGTCAAATTTGACACAGACCCAAAGCCGAATACTAAGCCTATTTAAAAGATAGAACACATGCCAAAACAAAGCTCAGAAAATGTGGTCTCCTTGTTTAGCGTAAATCTTATTAAGTACTTATGAATTAAAATTGCATTTTAAAATGAACATAAAATGAACATTTTAAAATGTAGTTTTTGGTAAAAGTGACTAAATCAGACACGTCACAATTTATAGTAAAAAGTATGAATTGTTACAGAAATATAGGCAAATATGTTTTTAATTTTTATTCCTATTATAAGATCCTTATGTCTAGAAATCCAAGGTTTTGTATTTTTTTAAATCTGGAGGAAAACGCTTTAGCTAGAATTTAGTTCTTTATAAAAGTGTTTTTCCCTTGAGATACAGCACAGTTTGTTGTTTTCTTTCTTCCATTTAAAAAGCAGTTATAGGTGTATCAACTCACCACAAACTCCTGCTAAACCTATTCCCTAGGCCATGAATGTTCTACTTTTACATTACATTCCTTTTTTGAAATTCTGTTTCTTGCTTTGGCAGAAAAGGTCCAATATCCAGACTATTCTTTGAAAATCTGCTAGCCACACTATGCTAGAGTAGCATTTTTATTATTTGTATTTTATAGATATAAAAAGCTCAAAATGTTTTACCTAGAGCTTCAGGCTGTGAGACAACTGCCCACACTTAAAAGAATTGTGTTACAAAGATTCCGTGCATTTCTTTTTTTTGGTATGGAGAAATATAATGAAAACTTCTTTGCATTTCTCTTATAACCAATCAATCAGTTCTAGACAGCTCTGAAGAATTTTGAACATTTATGGAAAATAAATGTGTGCTTGATAGAAAACACATCCAATCATAGCACTCATTTGATTTCCTTGCTGCGACAAACCATAGCGTAAAGCAGTAAAAAATTGTGTAAAAAATTGTGTAAATCAAACCTGTCATGTGCTTCTTCAAGTCCATGCTAAAGAATGCATTCTAAACTTATATTTATGGGCAGATAGTTCATTCTATGTATGAAGTTAAATTCACTAAAGATTCAGCAATAAAAATTATAAATTTGCATTGTCTGACATTTTTCACAACATTTTCGAGAGGAAAAAGGCCTTGCACTGTTATAATTGACCCCATGTAAGAAAAGTTCAAACACTACCAAATTCACCAAAATTTCTATCAACCTTTTTTTTAAGGATTAGTTTTGGGGGTCGAATCATTGTAATTACTATGAATAATGCAGAAGTTTGAACCTTATTGGGGGCTTGGGGAGGTACCAGCTACTCCTGTCCCCTGCACCTTATTTATAAAAATACTTTTTAGTTGAAGTGGCTGTATTCTATACTGCCTCCACTTACCTGTCTGTAAGATAGGGAGGGGTAATCCCTGATCCAAGAGTAGCATAGGAGATGGGAGATAGTAAAATAGCAGAGCTGTGGGCATGATCATAGGAGCGGGGGAGGGACTGTGGAGTGTAAAGGCTTTGGGCATCAGTGCTTTGTGAGATTCGTTGAACTTCTGCCTATCAACACATGGAAATTTTGTTTATGAAGATTATGTTATGGGTATGCTTATTAGTTTTTTGGTTAGTGTGTTACACAGCAGTTGCTAGATAGAATCAATGCACAGGCATTTTCCAAGCAGGAGGGTTCGGTCCACAAACAGTTTGAAGGGTTTATGCAAGAGTTGTGTCTATGTTACTCAAGAAGGAAGTAGCCATCTAGGCTAAGCCCGTCTCCTTCCCCAGTATCAACCCGAAGAAACAGATGCACTAGTGTGAGTGAGAGCCTTATAGTCAATGACATCACTTCTGATGACCAGGGCAGAAGGCAAAATTAGAATCACTACATATGTCAGCAGAAACGGTAGATTTTTTACTAGAGTCATAATCTAGTAATGGGGCAGTATGTCCTCTAGATGCTAGAACAGGAAATACCTGAGAAGAATTGAAATTGTCCAGATTTGATCTGAGGACACTACGTCTGGGATTGGGCGAGAAATGGAATCAAACCAGGCAGTGGCTGGCAGTGTTACTTCTTTACGTATACTTTACAGGTGCATCGCTATACTGAATGTGATTGCAGTGGTGCTGGTGTCTGTCTGAACACATATGCGACAAAGGGATGAGAGGGAGGGAAGGTCATGCAGTGGTTAAGCTTGGAGGTAACTTACTACAGTCCATTAACTGTGACAGTTAAACAGTTAGACAGTTAGTGTCTGACAAATTCTTGTTCTACAGTTTCCATGTTGGGTAGTGTTCTGAGTCCTTCTATATGGTCAGTAAATGTTGAGTCTATTGCCAAGAAGTGATGTTCTGATTTGGACAGGTGTACCAGCTGTCTTATATAAATGAATGTTTCATTTAAAGTGGTTGTAGAATGGTTGAAAATGTTCTGTTTTAGATCTTACAGCAGCATGGGCTGCTCCTGGAATAACATGGGGCCAACACGCATCAGGGGCATATATTTCACAGCCAATTACTCTGTAGCTTTGTGCCTGGTAAACTATTTGTGCACCACATACCTTAATTAGGACACATTAGAAAGCTCAATAGCTCTTGGGACCTTTATTGTGCAATTAATGTGTACAATTATTTAAAATATCATAAACATTTTTTTAACAAATAAATTAAAAAGTAAACCAATTAGCTTGTATTTCTTCATTGAAAGCATAATTCAATTGGTCTTTATAAATACATAACCACTATATACATACAATACTACATACAATCTCCAAATTGTGAAATGGCAAGTTCATATCTTACTCCTAAGATTACATTAAACATGGTAAATATAATAAATAATATTCTAATTCTAATTCTATTCTATTCTAATATTCTTATTCTAATTCTGGCTGAACTTCTTCAGATTAAGAATTATATAGTTCTAAGCACTGCTAATGGTAAGAAATCTCTAACAGTTTTTTCCATGCGTTTTAGCTGGTCTTTGTAAGCTTCATCTGCAGTATAGTATACTTTAAAAAAGTATATATACTTAAAAAAAAAGTACATTACAAAAAGAATAGTCTTAAAACAGACCTATCACCACATTTTTAACATTGTATAAAAAGGTGTCTTACTATTTTCTATATGTAAATGTGTTTATTTTAACTATTTTTGGGAAGGACCCCTCCCCATACATACATCACATATCTCAGAGGGCCGCGGGTTGCTCCTTATGCATGTGCCCAGGATCAGGCATGTTTCATAAGAAGCTTTTCCATATTGTAAAAAAAGGACTTGATCTCACACATGTGCAGTGGTCTGCACTTTTTTTCAGGAAGACATTTTAATTGTGAAGAATCCAGAAGAAGGAGAAAGAAGATGGTGGCGCTGGACACTACGCTAGGTAAACTAAGGCTCAAAGTGGGTCCCTTTTCCTCACCACTTCCCATTTGATTGTATTACCTTTTGGTTTAGTGCCTATGAAAGTGTAGGCAAAGTTTAGAATGATCCATCATGTATCCTTTCACAGGGAGAATTAAGTAAATTAAGGAAATCACTCATATTTCACTGCCCTATATACCATACTTAATATAGGCTTAGGTGACACTGAATCAGCTGTCTGGCTGCTCTCTGTGCATCCTGATAATAACATTTTTTCTACAAGGATGCATCTTTAATAAGGAGCCCTATTATTTTCTATGAGTGCCATCAGTACCAAAAGACAAACTTTTAGTATGGCTTAACCTCTTGGCCGATTAAAATGGAAGGTCAGTTTAGGGCCCCCCCATAAAAACTTAACGCTTTTAAAAAATGTGTCAGGGGCTTGCCATTTTGGAACAATGATTTAGAGTGAATGATTTAAAGCTAGGTGGCCACTAGGGGGCAGAAAATAAGATTTACCAAGGAACCTTATTTTTCATGATTGAAAATATTTGCATGGGGGGGACTCTTTTCATTCTTTTGTTTTTGTTTTTGGTTTATGGCGGTGTTCACACAGTGCCCTTTGACTTGTATAGCAGTCATTCCCCATCTATCATTCACGGGTCAGTACTGATGGATCCATGTATAACATCAAGTGACTGCTGTACACATGTCAGATTCTCGTCAAGAAGTGCATGACCGTCTTATCAGGAGAGAACCCCTTGATGTGAGTACATAGTCAGACAGTTTGTATTGTCCTTAAATTTAACAAATTACTTCATGCAGTGCATGTTTTGGATGTTTTTAGTGACGTTGATGTTGCACTATCTTGGTTACAGAATAAATATTTGTGGGAACAATTTTGGAGCCTTTACTGGGAATCCAGGTGGGTTGGATGAACGGTCAGTGGGTTAGTGGCAGTTTCTACTAAGAAGGTTCATAGTAAACTGTGGTATAAAAGAGATTTGACGTTTTGGTTTTCACACTTTTGATTAGGGAATCTCAGCATCCATGGTTAATAGGTCACTGTGGACACCCTCTTTTCTATTCAAATTGAGAGCAAGGACAGACTTTACTAAACATTTCACTATTCAGCAGGCCATAAAAGATTATAGAAAAAGAGATGAGGACAAAGGACAGAAGACGGTCATTCACCATTCTTCTGTGGGGCCAACTATTTGAAGGGTTACAACTCATTTGCTATAATAAACTTGAGGTTACTCTTCAAGATGGCATTTTTGCCTATTATAGACCCCTTGGTGTCCCAAAAAAAGGGTAAAGAAAATACCAACTTGAAGAACAGACTGTCATATTTATCATTGTAACACATGGACCTGGAAAATTCTCCAACAGGGAAAGTTTCAGTGAATGTCAGATTTGCTGCTTGATAGGTGCGTTCAACAGTTATTATGCCTAATTTAATATTATCCAATTCGAAAATGAACTGGTTAAAGGCATAATATTTCAGCCTTATGGAAATCCCAACTGTGCACCATGCCCTTTAACCTATTTTGTAAGATACACCTTTATTTAGATGACGTGTTATTGTTACATGTGGTTGCTAATTTCTATCACATTTTCAATTTTTAGTAGATGTTGTTTAGGTCAGTTGGAAGGAGGTTGAAACAAAAAGGGGTTGGCTGTTGTTAATTTCACTGGTCATTAATTGAGTCCAATTCATTGTTTACTGGGTGGTGGTAAATTTTAATTCCATGGTTTCATCCTATATTCACGCTGATACGTTGGTTGTAGTATCTAATTGGTTGTGGTCACTAAAACATTATTTAAATTTTTAATTTAAAAAATATATCAGCTTGGATACACTCTCTATGATTTTTTGGATTGGATAAAAGAGAAGAAAAAGAATTATCTATATAAATTGTTTCCACGGTTAATATTTAAGCCTAGAGAAAAAATATATTATGGTGTTGGGGCAACTTTAACAACAGATGAATGCTGTAGCAGGTCCTTGACAGCACCAAAAAACAAGTGATGAATATTTTTGGAACTGGTGGAATAATGGAAAATGGATACAACTGGTGTTTGGTGATCATTCAGTCAATGAAAACTCAAGCTCCTTTCAAAATACAATAAAGTGTCATAAATGTATTATCTCCCTGTCCCACTATTTGGGTTTAGCCCTGCAGAAGTCATGGTATACTAATATCAATTAACATTTATACAACCACTAATGGTCCAGGAGTGATGCCTATGTTAACTCAAGTTTAGTTTGGCTTTGCTTTTACCCCTGTTCAGGTCAAGGTGATTTGAGACAGAGCTGAAACTGTTTTTCATAATTCTAGTCAAGCAAGATCTCAATAGGAGAAAGTAATAGAACATACGGAAGACGAAAAGGAAGCAAAATAAGGATTAACCTGGTATACAATGCATGGTGCTTCACAAAATACCATTGTATCACATATTTCGCCCAGAGCATGAATTGAAGAGCAGATTATCTTTAAGGCATATATCTTTAGGGAAGAAAGAAAACAGAATATATTTGACAGCTCCATGAGCAAACTCCAAAGCACATACAAAGAACGGTTTCTGAAACCTTACATCCTATTTTATGCAATTTAGAAAGGATGGATTAAAAAGTACTAGAGGGAGTTACAGCTGTACACTGATAGTTGTATTTAAAAGAAAATGTGCTAGGTATGACAAAGAAAGATAATAGCATGGTATAGTTCCCAGAATCCCTGAAAGTTTAAATTGTAAAAAAAAGTAAGAAGGAAAAGAATGCTTTACACTGTCCAGGTTTTAGTAAGGACCCAAACAAGTAACCACAAGGTGGGAAAATTTCAGCATTTCAATTTGGAGCAAAGTTTTTTTTTAATAATATGACAACTTCTTTAAAGAAAATATTAATAAAGAATTGTTAAGATTGCAAGGATTTTATTGGGTTTTGTTAAAGTGACCTAGCCACCAAAACTAAACTACAATTGAAGTAGCCTCTTTAAGTACCTTCACCAATCTCAGTCCATACAGAATAATAGAATAAGCACTATCACTGAATGGGTCAATATGCAAGTTGTATAAAAAAACACTGATATACTAACAAAAAAGTGCATGAAGATTCACTTTGATTATACAATGCTGTGCCTTTAAAAGTAGACAGATTTTTCTGTTCACATATTGGACACTAGAAGTGATTTTTCAAACATTCAAATTTAATTTTCAATATATTTAAACCTGCAGCAAACAATAGAGTCACAGAGCGAGAGAGTCAATAGAGAGACAGCAGACTGTTCCTGCTTCCCAATTGGGTTTCTGCATTGTCATTCTGTCTTGCAGGTATCTGATGGAAAATATTTGTGGCCAGGTCAAGGTCAACATATATTATGCAGGGGTGATGTACTTTTGTTACAATAGTCTCTCTGTAAAACCACATGTGGTCATTGTTGGGGGACATGTAGGGAGTTTTTAGCTGCATAGAGGCTGAAAGATATCAGCAGCACTGAGACCCAACCCAGCATTTTGTTGTTAATAAAGCTAGCTTTTTTCAATATACACTTCTCTTAGTTCTGCTTACAATCTCACTATATTACTGTAGTAAGGTGAGTAACCCTTTTATGTTTTCAATGTCTGGAATCAAAAAAATTTAGGCACAACTCATTTACACAAGATAAACATTATAAAACATTGGTATTCATTTCTTCTTTCCAAGATCAACAACTCTACTTTTGTAGAATGCAAAAATGGCCTAAAGCTTGCTCCATCAAAAAGACAGTCTTGGACATGTATGAAGAAAGTGTCATATCAAGTGATTTCACTGTCAAACAAAAATTACACACAAAGACAGTCAGAAATTATTTACTTGAAGAACTATATTTTCCTGCAAACAAACTGTTTTGTAGTCACAAAAAAAGTTGGCAAGAGAAGTTCTTACAAACAAAAAAAAACATTAGAAAGATTAATCACAAAATATATTTGTTGGAGTAAATAATACCCATCATTGTATTCCTATATTGTGTCAATCACAAGGTCAAACAGTATATTACACATACACAATACAATTGGAATATGAGGACAATAGTTGTAATATTCTCTCATCTCTTGTGCTCTTACTCCAGCCCCATAATGTAAAGAAGGTTAATAATGCACAAAGTTTTTGCTCCCTCATCCCAAAAAGGAGTAGTTTCTTGGAACAAGTTGAGCGGCAAGACATAAGTGTGCAGGAATCAGGAGAAAAGTAAATATTTCTGTTTAAAGTGTTTAGTTGTTTTCAATCAAATGCAATTAATTAACTGATCATCAAGCTCACTTCTATAAAAACAGAAGTTTCTAAATTTGGCTGGTTTGGAGCATTTAGGTGTGCACTAACACAATGTCAAAGAGAAAAGATATTGCCAATGCTTTTAGCAAAGCTCAGGGAAACTGTAAAAAAATAAACAAAAACTGCTACATTGCAA
This sequence comes from Pyxicephalus adspersus, assembly GCF_032062135.1. NCBI lineage: Eukaryota > Metazoa > Chordata > Amphibia > Anura > Pyxicephalidae > Pyxicephalus > Pyxicephalus adspersus. The sequence goes on from NC_092859.1 coordinate 68,282,432, forward strand.
GCTTTACAGGCCCCTGTTAAATGTTAAAGTTTATGACAGTAAAAGAACAACTATGGTTTGTTTGGAAGGCTTGCCAGGAGAAAGCTTTTTCTCTATAAAAAGAAAATGGCAGCATGGCTTAGGTTTGTAAAGTTGTATCTGAACAAACCCTAAGACAAACCCTAGGTTTAAATAATTTTAGAACCTTCTAAGAAGCAGATGATTTTTTATTATGTCCGCATCTGGCGTTTTATTTACTTGCAGAGAAAGCATCCTCTGCACCTAATTTAGAGAGAGCACCCTGTCGTTTTTTTTTTTATTTCATTTTGCTCTAGGATTTATTTTTGTATTTTTGTAATGGTTAAAGAAGTAACTTTACAAAGGAAGACACAAGGTGGTATAACTCAATCAGATCAAAGTTTTGCCAGCTGTTTACTCAGGAAAGAAAAAAAAAACTCACGAAAGAGATTAAACATTTCCTGTCTCACATGTGGTGATTTTATTTTGGAACACCTGGTGTCACTATTCATTTCCTAAAGGTAGAAAAAGTAGGTTTTCTTTCCCCTAGCAAGCTATGGGAGATCTAATGAACACAATCGAAAACGATCTAAACAGGACTAAATTTGAATTAGGCTGATGCAATATGCAGGTACTGAACCTTTGCCCTTTACAGTAGTAATGGAGGATGCACCTAGTGGAGAGGTGAATATTAAATACCTCATTTTGCAGGGGTCACATTTTTTGTCTCTTTATTTCAGTGATGAATTCACTTTAAAAAGTTATGTAAAGCTTTACCTTTTCTCCAGCTGTTGCCTTCACTTAAAAAAGTCAACATGGGTTTTTCCACAGGCATACTCATCCTAGGAGGTGACTTTAACTTACCCTTAAACCCAACATTAGACTCCTCAACAGGTGCTGCCACTCTGACCTTTAAAGCACTCCGGACTATAAAATCCTCCTTGTACCGCTAATGATACCTGGCGTACACTATATACCAGAGATTACACATTTTCCTCACAGCCCCACAATAGATATTCTCACCTAGACTACTTTTTTCTGTCTCAGAGAAACCTTCATTTCTTGTCCTCAGATTCCAATGAACCAATTAGTGTTTCGGATTATGCCCCAATTACATTCACTCTGTCCTACCCGGATGGTGAACTCAGAACAAAATTCTGGAGACTTTACCCTTTTCTATTAGGAGATGATGCAGTGGTTGAGGATGTTCAAACCAGACTAGAAGAATATTTTGAACACAACACAAAGTCAGATATGGATCCGGCAGTGGACTGGGCAGCCCATAAGTGTAAGGTCAGGGTGTTTTCCTATAATGGACTGCCAAATAAAAAAAGACTAGACAAATGATATTACCCAATCACTAAATCAGAGTCACAAACTAGAAGCAACAAACAAATGCTACCAAGCCAAAAAAACCCTGACAGACCTAACTGAACTAAAAAATAAACTGAATGAAGTTCTATTTACACAAGTCAAACACTCTTTCACCCTAGCTTTCAATTTTTTTATTAATATAGCAATAGGAATGGTAAGTTTTTAGCAACAGCTTTACGAGCTAAATGAGCACACAACATAGTATCCCAAATTAGGGACCCCTCTGGAAAGCTACACTTAAAATCTGGTGATATAGCCAAACAAATCCACTCTTTCTATAAACAATTATACAACCTACGCCCCCCTCACAACAACCACTGGGAGAATGCAGTGAAAGGAAAGATGCCATTCACATGTTTCTAAGTAGATATGGCCCAATTAGGATTCCAGATGAATGCGCGGAGAGACTGGAAAGACCTATTTCAGAATTGGAATTTAAAAATGCCTTAAAACAACTGAAACCGTATTCCAATCCATCAGCAAGATTTAGGGTAAATGGCCTTCTGGCCACTTCCCTTCCCATTCAAAATGGTGCCAGACAGGGATGCCCTCTTTCACTCTTAATTTTTGTCTTCGCCTTGGAACCACTCCTAAACCAGATCGGAGCAGATGCCACAATATCTGGTTTACAAATTGGTAGTAAAGAATATAAACTGGCAGCATTAGGGGATGACATCCTTCTTACCTAGACAAACCCCAAATCACCCCTACCAGCACTGCTACTGACTTTAGATTATTTCCAGTCTCTCTCTTTTTTCAAAATTCACTATGTGAAATCCCCAGCCCTAAACATCTCACTTCCCTCACATGTTGTTACAGACTGCCAAACTATGTTCCCATTTCAGAGGAAAAATAAATAATTACATATCTTGGTATCCAATTGGCAACGTCCATACCAGAACTCTTCACACAAAATGTTGTCCCCCTCTTTACCAGTATCTTGGCAGATTTGAAAAAATGGGATAAATCAGCTTTTTCGTGGTTTGGGAGAGCCGCCATCTTTAAAATGAATATTTTATTAAGACTCCTATACCTGATGCAAGCAATACCGATTAATTTACTAGATTCTTTTTTTAGATCTCTATGTACAATCTTCCGGGCCTTTTTATAAAGTCAAAAACCCCTGAGAATTGCATTCCTCCTCCTAGAGGCAGTGAAACACCAACAAGGAATAGGACTCCCGGATGTCCACAAGTACTATCAGGCCTGTCATCTCACTAGCATAACTGATTGGCAGGCTATTGCACAATCAAAAGATTAAATAGCCCTAGAACAAATTTACTCAACTGCTCCTTTAGCCTTAACCTCTTGGCTCCAGAGAAGAAATATGTATGTAAAACTTTTAGCCCACCCCTTTATAGGTACTTCACTGAGGATTTTTTTTAACAGTAGTCCGCAAATTTAAAATAATATCAGTACCAGGCCCGCTTACTCCAGTCTGGTTCAACCCACCGGGTATATCTGACAATTTTCTGAAACATTGGTGTAACAAACCACAATTAACAGCCAGACACTTCTTCGAAGGAAGAAAGTTTCGTGAAAGACAATCCATATCGGGAGAAACTGAATGATGCCCCAATGCCTTGGTGGACCTACTTACAACTAAGACATTTTTTATCTGCCTCTGATATGAAAAAGCAATGCTCTAGACAGCTCACTCCCTTTGAGAAATTTTCTGTAGCCACAGGCCCACCCAGACATACAATTACGACTATATATGGGATCCTCTCCAATCCTCCTGAAAACATTTCAGATTGTTTCCGTAAACAATGGGAATCAGGTTTAACAGATGAGGAATAGGAAGACATCGATGTATTAACAATAAAGGGATCCAAAATGTAAACATCCAGGAAACACCCTACACAAACAATCTTCTGTCTATGATGACAGCTGTTGGAGGTGTGGAGCAGAAGATGGCACATTTCTACAAATGTGGTAGAATTGTCCACGTATCCAATGGTTCTGGTCTTGATCTTTGTTTGGTTCCAAAAATCACAGGAGAACTAACCCCCATTTCTCTGGCACAGATTTTGATACATCGTACTCATACTACATAGTCCACCGCACAAATACATGAAAACGCTTCTGTTTCAAGCCTTCAAACGCTGCCAAATTACTAATCCCGAGTTTCTGGGAATTGACTACAGTAGGACACCCACTGCGTAGGACTGGTTGATGCAAATTAAACAGTTAGCAGAGATGGAGGAACTTATTCATTCTTCTCGAGGCAATATGGCCAGCTATTACACTACTTGGGCATGCTGGTAAAACTTTTGTGACTCTCCAGAGTTTCAAACTCTTTTCCATGAAAAGCAATAAAAGTCCAGTCCGACAGTCCCCATTCTTTCATACCTTTTTCTCTTTCCTTCTTCTCCCTTCTAATCTTTCTTAGTCTTAACATTTATCTTAATGTTAGGAGATACTCCAATACATTACTATGCTAACATGATAGAAGTGAATTTACAGCTGAACAATTTAAGAGATTGAGATGATAAATCTGAATTACTATTTTAATAGATAGGTTTGGTATGCTAAACAGTTTTTCTGATGCACTTTGATTTCATACCATTTTTTTTTGTTTTTTGGCTCTTCTATTTATTTTAAATGTTAAGGATTTTTAAATGTGTTGTATTTGGCTTACTTACCTATTTCACATTACCTAATCATGTTATTTGTATATGTATATCCTGTTTAATAATATTGTTTGTACCTCCATCATATTGTTGGAAAATATTGTTACGTTTTTAATAAAGCGTATTTTGGAAAAAAAAATCAACACAGCAAAGGAAATTGCAAAAAGAACCCCACCAAAAAAACGATTTTTCGTTTTACATTGGTAATGTTACTTATTTCACTTATTTTCAACTCTTCGTGCCAGCACTGCTTAGGGCACAAACTGCTATCAGTCGTTTGCTGTGCTGAGGAGAGTAATCAATGGCTTTCCAGAAATAGAAAATAGGTTTATCATAGGAAAGCATGGTTGGAAAGATTTAGTGCAGAGAAAACTGGCAAGATCAACAGGTATTTCAGACTTTCAATGAAATTTATTTAATTTTTTATTTTAGGTATTTAGGTACATCATTTTAAACCAAAATTGCTTAGCTTTTTCTTTAAGATTTTTTGGACTACATCGCAACATACATGAAAAGGAAATGCGGAATATGTAAAAAGAACAGTATAAAATGTAGCTGTTTATAACATTATTTCTGTATAATAAAATAAAGTTTTTATTTTGTGTAAAGACATATTCTAAAATTTCTAAATCATCAGCTCCTGTCAGTAGAAAGAAATCAGTGGCTGTGTATACAGTACTTAGTGTCTGATGAAAAAAAGCTGATGTAGTGAAGTGCAATACAATACGAAATTTGACTTGTTTACATATTCATTTCTATGGCATGCACTTCAGGGTAAATAAGTGTCAAGGGAAAGAAGCACTTCTTCAGGCATTTTAGTTTACAAAGCGCAGTGCACTTTTTTTTAGTAGCCAGTATTTTAGAGTATTTCTATTTGATGATTTTAAAAAGGAGAATAGGTGAACACTGCAAAATATTTGTTAAAAATTTCCTGTTCTCTTTTTTATATGCATTGAAAAAAACATCCCAAAAGATGTGCATTTAACAAAGCTTGGTCTTTTATTTTATAAAGGAGCGCAATCCATATTAAGAATTTATAAAAATACACTGAACCTATTTTTTCAAAAATGATCAATCATTAAATTCACACTTTACATATACAAACTGGTTAATACTATTTTTGTTTGGTCTTGCATATGAATCTGCTGTCACTAATTTCACACAATGTTAATTGTCAGACTGTAATAGTATTGGTTTTCCTATCTATTTTTCTCAATAAAAATTTTTTTAAAAAATCTCACTTTACAATCATCAATTCAGGACATATCAGCATAACAATCACTACTGATTTATGTAAAACGTATTTGTTACTTCATTTAAAAAAATAAAAGTTGCTCCATAGCTCCCAACCCAGGCCGCTGAAATCACATGGCCTCTAGTAACAAATTATTTGAGACTGCAGAGCCTTAAATGTCACAAAGCTTTACAAGGTGGAGGTGGCTGGAAATTTTGATTTTGGTCATTGATTTAAAAGCATTTGGTGCGATACGTTGCAGTAGGTGTAAGTTAGCTTCAACTACATCTAAGCGCAATAAAAATAACAAAAAACAATTTTTACTTTGCTGCCCTTAACCTCCTTGCAGTTAAGCCCGACCTTCGCTCGGGCAAAAAAAAACTGCAAGGATGGTTAAGCCCGAGATTTTGCAAACATTTTTTATATTCATATTATCTACTAGAACCCCTGTTCGGACATATTTCTGTAAGTTACAGGTCTACAATTTAAAAAAAAATTTCATGAAAAACAGTGGATCACTTTTGGTACAGAAATCTAGACCTCAGTGTAACGCTTAGGTGGTTAAATCTACTATAAACTGGTATATATAGTTATAAATGCTTGTCCACAAATCTCTTTTGAGATTGAATTTTTATTTTTATTATGGCAAAAGTTCTTATTTCTATATTTATTATTGCTTTATGTTCATAATTTATTTTGTTTTATATTTTACATACTCATGTTTATATAGATTTAGGATTACAAGTTTATTTATATACATTTTATAGGTCAGGATTCATTTTGTCAGCCTAAATTCCGTGAATCATTGTCTCTGCAATTACACCTTTAGCGTAACCTTCACTTTCATTCACAAATAAATGCTTTCATGTCTCCGGGGAATGTCATTGTAAACCAGTTCTGTAGACTTCAGATTAAATTTTTTCCAGATCCTAGGTTACCACAAACAGGCAGCTGTTTTAAATGTGTTAGTTGTGCACTGATGTTCAGGAACAGATGCTAAAATTAACTTCATTGATCTGACTGAAGTTAACTGAAATCTGTTAGCATGCTGTTTATACAGGTGGTAGTATTGTGTTTATCAATTAGATAAATTATTGTTTTTCCCAGTAGAACTACATTGTAATTATGTAGTTTCCTGTCTTATTGTTTCAGTTGTTTCCAATACAAACAATTGGCTTGGACCAGTGGTGCCCAACCTTTTTTCATTTGGGGGGTCACTGTGGACTTTGGGATAAAACTTGTGGGCCACAATGCAAACAAACAATGAAGATGTATGTTTAAAAATAGAACATTTTTACTTTAAATGAAATTAAATTGAAATGTTACTAGTTACTGTAACGTACATGCACCATGATAAATCAAGAATTTTTGACATGAATGTGAATGTGACAGATAGCCAAGGGGTACATGTGACAGAATGTGACAGATAGCCAAGGGGTACATATTCCTACTTCTACATCTTCAGGTCCCTACATCTCCCTGTTCCTGAGAGATTAGGGTTCACAGAAGGTAAGTGGCCAGATATGTGTGACAGGGTAGCACGGTATGACAAATATAGTTTTTTCTATCCTGTAATGTTGCTGCAGCAGTAATATTTTAGGGGGAATTAGTCTCAAGAGTCCCCCATTTATCCTACATTTTAATATACCTACAGACCCCTTTTCAGCATAAATTGGGGTTCAAAGAACATAAGTGGACATGTATGTGTATGTATGTGACAGGGCACCATGGTAGGTAGTAGTGATAAAGTTTTAGTTGGGGGGAGGGGTTAGCCAAAAGAGTGACCCACTTATCCTAAATTTCCATTCCTCTACTGTTAAAGAGAAATTGGGGTACAGATAGTAAGTGGCCAGCTATGGGTGACAGGGTAGCACGGTATTAAAAGTATATTTTTTTGTATCTGGTGATAGTCCTTAGTGAAGAAATTTTAGGGGGATTTAGCCACACAAATCCCCCTCTTGCAGTTACATTTCCCTTTTCTTACAGAGAAATTGGGGTTCATAGAGAGTAAGGATATAGCTATGTGTGACAGGGTAGCATAATATGATGGGTATAACATTTAAAAGGGAAAGAGAGGGACAAAAGGGGTTTCCTACTGGCTTTCACAGTTCCAGTTGCCAGCATCCCATGTTCCAGAGAAATTGGGGTTCACAGGAGGTAAGTGGCCAGGTATATGTAACATGCACTCCATCAGCTGCTCAGTCCCTCGCACAGAAGCGTTCACAGATTTGACTCCAGGTGGCAGTGAGTGGTACTGAGTGTCTTCCTGAGCCAGGAATCCATGGCACAAGGAAAGGGTAACCACACTGCAACCACCAGTCTGAATGCAGCCTTGAAGTTTTGTGAACTTCAGAGGGGGACCACAGCACACAGATAAATGGCAGTACCCTAATGTTCATTGCCATGAGAGTGGCCCCCAGGGAGGCCCCAACATGTATACTCAATTTGGGGAGCCTAGTCCAGCCCCCCTTAAAGTGAAAATATCGCTGACTGTTTTTAGAACTTTATGCTTGTGACCTCATATCTAGAAATATTTTATTTTTACAGGGCTGAAATTAAGTTTAGTAGCAGTTCCTCTTTGTACCCTGAGAATTTCACAGTTCTATGATAACACTGGTCAACAAACATTTTCTTGACAAACAGAATAAAGTCATTTTGGGATATGTTTGATGCACAGATTCCAAATATGGTATTGGTTTTTGCTAGATTGACTCTAGTTTTTGAAATAATTACTCAATATTAACCTCATAGAAAACTAATAAAACATGAAAATTAAGCAAAATAAACTAGATATACCTAAGTATGCAAAATGTATTACCTTTCTGCTCATAGTAGCACCCAAATTTGTAAAGTTTAAGAGCAAGCTTTGTACCAGTTCTTCACAATTTTGTGCTTTATCGTTACCCAAAAAGTTCTTGACAACCATGACATAGCTGTGCCAGGCAGAAGCTTCAGTATCAGTCATGTAACTTATGAAACTTGAATCATTTATCAGTTTCAGAATGTGGGGTTCATCAAAGATTCCTGCTTTTAATTTTTCAGTACTCAATCCAGGGAAGAATCTACAAATGTATTTGAAGCAATCACCGTCATTGTTCAGAGTTCCAACAAATTGCTTTGTTAATCCCAACTTTATGTGTGGTGCATGGAGAATGATTTTTTCTTTGTTAACTATTGGCTAGTTAAAGATGTTCGCTGCACCTTTTTTTATGTTTTCCCTTGCAGACCTTGTCACTTTTTTCCATTGACCCTGCTTTGCTTTACTATCCCACCAGCAAATGACACATGGGTATTTTGTGTATCCACTTTGCTGTCCATGTAGAAAGTTCACCATTTTTAAATCAACACATTGGTGTTCAGTAAAGGGATTACAAAAGGTAATCCTATTTTGATATTTTCATGTTCTTCTTTAGGTTTAGTTGAGTGACCAATTGAAATTGATGCATAGCAGTTGCCATTGTGCAGTTAAACAGATTTCAAACTTCGAATGGAACTGTCTATGAAAAGCCGCCAGTCTTTTGCTCTGTATTCTGGTACTCCTATATGGACTAGTAGTCCAGGCATGTTACAACAGTACACAAGGTCTCCATAATCACTGAAATATGGTAGGAGTGTCACCTCTCTTGTCCTATAAACTGTTATTTTAACTTCCGATCTCAGACAGAGCTCTTTCTGTTTTTTTTCCTCTTTCTTTTAGCTTGGATGCTAAAAGTTCAGATGCTTGTTTTGACAGACTTAGGTCACATATTAAATCACTAAGCTCTTCTTGGGAGAACTGCTGGTTTATTGAAACATTTCCTTCAAATTCACTTCCACTGCTAATTACTGGATTACACTCCAATCCCTGTATATCCTCCATGTTGGATACAGGAATATCAGGGAGTGTAGTGAACTCTGGTATAGTAACATTTGCACTATGCGGCACAGGTCGTCTTAGTGATTCCAAATCAGGGTACTCCCACTTTTCTTGTAACGATTGAAACCTTTTAAATTCACAGCAAAAAAATCACAATCAGTTCGATGATTTCTGGGCTCTCGCCAAACCATAGGTACACCAAATTTTAAACTTTTCAGTTTTCCATTTTACCACTGACGTGGACACTCTACTCAAGTTTTGCATACCATATGAGAAGTCCAATACTTATCTTGGTCCCCCAATGCAATACCAAAATATGCAAGATATGCTTGTTTCACCAATTCTGTAATGTTTCTTCTATGTTTTTGCTGGGACTATTCACCACAAATGTAGCAAAATACATTAAGGTCATTTAAACAACTTATTCTTGAAGAACTCAAATTCATGTAAAACAATGTATGAATAAAAAGAAGGCAAATGAGAGTCTCATGAAAATAATGCTACATTTAATATATAAAATGCAAATCATTGGTGTAAATAAAGATTGATAATAATATGCTGTATTAACATTTGTTGTTGGTAAAATCGTCTATTCTGATTCCTGTATCACAAGAACTAGAGCCAATTCAAATAAACTGATGACTATTCTGGATTCAGCAGACCTGAAATGCACTAAATATATTAAAAATCCTTTTTTTGAGCTGTGTAATTAGTGAAGGAGAAATGAAGATTTGTACATGGCAGTAATGACAGCTGCATGGACACAGTTACATCTCTCATACTACTGCTGCTGGGATTATCTCACAGTACAAGGTAGGCGGGGAGCAGCCACAGTTGATTGCCAGGTCTATAGTAGATGCCCACTGTCAGGGAGCTAACACTGACCATACTCAGGTAGCTCCCTCTCCTGGTAGCATGATCACATAGAGCAGTGGTGGCAAACCTATAGCATGTGTGCCAGAGGGGCACTCAGAGCCCCCTCTGTGGGCTCGCGCTCCCCAACTTGCCTGGCCTCCCATTGGATGTGCCATTGTTGCTCTGTCAACCTATACTGGCTGTGGAATTTCTTTTCTCCGTGACTCATCAGCTAACCCTCAGAATACCAGGCTGTGGGGAGGAGAGGCAGCTAATGAGTCTTGAAGCTGATGTGTATTGATCCAAAATTGAAAAGGTGAAAGTACAGAGTGAAAGAGGAAAGTGAGGCAGGGGTTAGGCAGACAATACCCAGCTATACCCAGTCAGGACCAGGTAAACACAAAGCTTGTAGAAGGTAATTGCCTATTGAATGTAATAGCTCTTTAGAAATCTGTGAAGGCTCTAAATATAATGTAAAAACCAGCAACCGGTTAGCAAAGACTTTTTATATATAAAGCTAATTGAAGAAATGCAGGAGAACAAGATTTTAAACAAATCATTTGAACTTTAAAATGTGCTACTGGCTATCTTGTAACTTTGTGTTGCTGTCCACAATGCTTTGAAATTTGTGCAATGTGCTGCAGTGCTATGCAATTGGCATGCATTTAGTAAAACTCCCTGCATTCCTGTAATGCGAGCGAGCCCTTAAGCTTCACTCTGGGCTGTTTTTTGATTTACCCAGTGATGTCCTCTCCTGCACTGATTAGACTGAAAGTAAATTGAAATATTTAAAATGTATGCTCAGGCAATATATATATTTTTTATAGTCTTACTGAGGTTATTTAATAATCATGTTATTATTATTATTTTGCTGTCTGCACCCTACTAGGAAGATGTTGATCATTTTCTGTCTTAGTGACAATATCTTAGTTACCCAAATTAACCAAGGCGGTAATTCTGCACTGTGGTGAAGGCATCCAGCCTAGATGCCTTTAAGAGGGGATTGGCCACAATATTTCGGTTAAAGATACAAAACTTGCTTGGAGGGATGTGAGGAGAAAGATTAATATTTCATTCAGTCTATCTAGGTATTTACTCATTTGCGGAAACCCTATGTTCCCGCAGGAGGACACCCAACCAGTATTTCAGAGGTGGAAGCGTGAAAAAGGTGACTGTAGCAGGAGATCAATATAACCCAGAATAGTGACGGTTGGTGATTTTTCGATAATTATGGGTCAAACTTATGTCTCCAATGTTTCTGAACCACCATCTGTACTACGGTATTTACAAGTAACTAAATACATGAAATCAATAGTGAGGGATATACCGGGAGTCTTGGGACATAATGGATTTGACAATTTGCTGTTTCTCTCTCTCCCGTCCATATCAGAAATCTATAGATTGATCCAGGATTATTTTAACAAATCCCCGCTGTCAACTAATGTATGCAGGTAGGGAGAGGAACTGCATTTGAGGGATGTGGTTTCTATTTCAACTAGGGGTTACCAAGAGGTATGCAAGGTAATGGTGAATGAAGTGTGGAGAGAGATGCAATTCAAGCTGCTCCATAGGGCATATGCCTTTTGGCAGCGATACGGGCCCTACTCATGGGTTGGATGGACCCCCCACCTCCTAGGCTGGAGGCAATTAAAGGTGTGCTGAACAGGTCCTAGATTCTGAACAAAATGACGATAAACATGTCAATACATTTTTTGATGAGTGGTACAAATTTATACTTTTTTCGTTCACTGCACTGGAACAAAAAAAATATTGCAGCCTTTCTTGCAGTCCACCTGGTACATATTGAATGTATCTTCCTGATTGTCTTGCTAGTGTAATGTTTCTCATTCTAATTTTTGCTGTTATACAGAATGCCAATAAGTTGCTCTCCCTTTTCCCTTTTGTTTAGTTTAGTTAATTTAGTTTTTTTTTATTTTGATTATTTTCTGCTATTACTGTATATATCATTTTGACACACACAAATTTATGTTATTTTGTACTCATCCCTGAGGTTCCTTTTGGTAGGAACGGTTGCCTTGTTTTGTGGTTATGTCTACTGTTTGTTACTGTATTAAGTAAATTGTCAATAAAAAGATATTTAAAAAAAAACAAAAAGAAAACAAAAAGAAAAGTTTCTTGAAGGGAAATTGATGAATACCATTCCCAGTATCTTAGTTTTTGCAACAATTTTTCTAGAACAAATCATCTGACAACTGCCAGTTTTCAAATTTGACTGTGCATTGCAAAACATGGTAAGCCCCTCTCTGATGGGGATATTGTCAAAATGGTCATGTTGTCTGGTGTAATTTACACCAGCGAATTTACACCAGCCGTTCTCGCTTACAATTTCGGTAAGTGAGAACAACCGAATTTGCCACAAGATCAAGTTTTAAAAACTCGTTCTCTCATCCCTATTGGTAACATCATGTGAGAAGTGCTGGTAAAACTGGTGTCTTTGCCTTAAAGAACATAAGGGCTAGATATTATTAATGCTGTGAGGGAGGATTTTTTGTCACAAGACATAAGACCAGAAAACTTAGTTTCATTTACTAGTAATGGGTCACCTTTATGGTGGGGGCAACATCTGATTTCATACAGCTCTTTGTTAAATAAACAAAACATCTTTGTGATAGGAAAAACAGCAAAAAACTTTACAATGTCCTCAAAGAAGTCACGAAATGGTCAATTACATTTTGGCTCGTGCTCTGATTTTTCAAGTTTCAAGCACTAGTGTTGGTCGAATAGCTCACTATTCGATTCGGCAGCTATTCGCTCGAATATAGCAAAAAAATTCGGGTGGTCAAATGTCAAAGCCGAACACCATTAAAGTCAATAAGAGGAAAAATTCGGGTTTGTTTCAGCACTGTGTAGAGCTTCTACAGCCTCCAAAATGTCTATAATCTACAAGCAGACCTGGATGTACTGTTTGATTGGGCTGCCAAGTGGTAAATGACATTTAATATAGATAAATGTAAAGTTATGCACCTTGGGGCTAACAACATGCATGCGTCACACTGTCTAGAAAAAATGTATCTAATCTAGAGTTCAATAGAAAAGGATCTGGGGGGGCTGGGGGGGGGGGGGTATGATCAACTTGTATAAATATATAAATGGTCCATATAGAGAACTTTCTTTCAAATTATTCACTTCGAGATCATTACAAAGAACAAGAGGGCACTCTGCCTCTGGGGGAAGTTTAAGCTCCGGATAAGGAAGGTTTTCTTTACTGTAAGGTGAAAATGTGGAATAGGCTCCCACAGGAAGTAGTTTCAACTACTATAGATTGCTTTAGGAAAAAGCTGGATGTTTTTCTAGAAGCACAGAATATAACTGGGTATTAGGGCTTTAAAGTAAAAATAACAGAGTCTGTTGATCAGGGAACATCTGATTGCCTCATGGAATCAGGAAGGACTTTTTTTCCCCTGTTGAAGCAAATTGAACCAGGGTGTTTTTTTGCCTTCCTCTGGACCAACTGTGTCCATAGGAATTTATATCTTGGATATGTTTATTTCCCCTAGTGGTTACAATTGATGGACTTAATTGGGCAAACTAGTTCACCCTTTTTTTTGCGTCTCTGATTAATGCCCGCCCTATACAGTACGTGAAAATGTATGTGTGGCCTTCTCCTGTCTGGTTCGTAGTGGTGCCATATTCTTTGTATTTTGTTATAATGAATTTAAAACTGCACTGTGGAAATTACTTTTTCTTACATCATGTGACAGATTATTCGATTGCACACAGGCAGGCTCCAAATAACTAAATATGTGATGACTCAATTAATTGGTGAGATCAGATCTTGTTCAGTGGTTTTATAGATAAACAAATACATACACACATTAATTCCAGGTAATAAAGCACGAAAACAGGACCAATATTAAGGGGAATAAATACTTTTACATGGCACTGTACATAAGATATAATGACAAATGTTAGTGAATCCTAAAATAATATGTAAATGTTAGGGATGAGTTTAGACACTTCAATGAGGTTATTTTGTTTTGAAAAAAAAAATTTGAGGTAGAAAATAACAAAAATTGACTGTCACATTAACAATTCAACTTCCAAATGATTATTAGGAATAGTTGGAAACAGATGTTTTTTTTAATGCAGATCATTGATTTTAAAGTCTTAATTGTTGTTGCCATTAAACTAAATATTTTGTTTTTAACATGCAGCTAATCCTCGCTTCATCAGGCCCCTTGTGTTATATAGTTCATTAGCTAGAATAATTCATTGTAAGAGTGTGTAATTATTGGCTTGTACAACCCTCTTCTGAAAAAACTAAACATAGCTTTCAAAACACCAACTCTGGGTGCATAAAACTATAAGAATTGCAGACAGGAGACATCTTGTCAGACAAAGCTTCACTGATCTGCATTGTCACCCTGTCTCACTGTTTATTATTACATACTGCAAATGGCTATTAGAAACACATTGGACCTGATTCATTAAAAGATCCACTTTCATAGGTAAACATGGGTGATTAGGCAAACCTGGAATGGATTTCTTAAAGTCATTTGCTATTTGTTAAAAAAGGTTTTCAATCCTGGACCAGATCCATTCCAGATTTTTTGGATCACCTAGGTTCACTTTTAAAAGTGTATCCTCTCCAGACTTGGAGAGCTTTAATAAATCAGGCCAATTATGTAGCCATGAGCCATTTTTCACCATTCAGGAAACCTGTTCTACAAAATGAAAAAAAAGAGGCTGCACGATAACAGAAGCACTAAGATTCAAATGTGAAAAGAACTGGGTGAAAAGAACTGGAAAACAAATGTTTATAAAAAAAATTTAATAGTTTGCTGCATTACACAACTTAGCAAACTAATGACTCATTCACACAATTTATATGTTACAATGCCATTAGTTCTGAATGGCACCCTAATTCACCATTCTAGCATACCTGTGTTGCAGTGCAGCTTGGTTTTTGGTTAAACACTTATATATTTGGTGTACTGTGGAAAATGTTACATACATGTTTTTTGATCTGTAGTAAAAAAGAATGGATCAATGGGCTGTACTAATGCAACAACTTATATTTAGGAGTATCAAGTATCACCTGCTCGCCCCTGCTCTCTGCCCTCTGTTTACATTGGCCAGTGATTAAATAAAGCTACACCTGGCCAGTTCAGAATGTCTCTCTCCCTGCCATCTGCCCTGACCCTTGCTTTACCCTGACTACGTTTCTGCCTGACTCGATTGGATACCTTCCTCAACTGGTATAACCTTTCTCAACCTATGTATAATCTTTGGCTCCAACCCTGTTTTGTCCCTGTTTTACCTTGTGGTTGCCAAGTAGATATAAACATAATAAATGGATTGCCTAAATTTTTCTTTAGCCAGTATAAGATTCAGTATATTGTTGGAAAATTTACTGAACTGTAGTAGTGTAATTGCAATTTTGAACACTCAGTATAACAGCTGCAGAGAAAACTAAGCCGTGGGGTATTTCTTTTTTAAATTGACTGTAGAAATATAGCCAAATAAAAAAGCACAGACAAGATAGCTAACAAGGAAGATGATCAGGTAAATTAGATGCAGTGCACATATGCATCTTCTGTAACACAGAAATCAGGATTGCCAAAACCCTGAACTGAATAGAGTAGAAAAGCCAGGAAATAGCAACCTAGGGTACATTATCATGTAAGAGTAAATACAATAAAAGATTGAAGTCATAGTTGTCAGCTTAATCTGAAGATTTCATCTTTACCTTATACTGTGAAGGTGTGTAGAGGGTGACACTGGGAACACATAAATTTCTTTCTAACAATGTAAAGGCCAAAGTAGCAACAATTGCTCCAATGATTAAAAAATGTAATGCTTTAGTTCCAGACAAAGGTTCAGCTTGTGATTAAAAGGCTTTGCCATAGATCAATGCAAAATTCATCACTTTAGATTGTAGTGTCTTTTTATAGATAATCGTTCTGACTTATTCTTTCTCTTCTGGCAGCTTAGCATCTACCTTTGCATGTTTTGAAGTAATTTTCTGCTCTCTTTTCTTTTTAGGTAAGCACATGAATGCTAGACCTTGAATGGTCCCATTTATTGTCTATCCCTCTATCTGAGTGGTGTTGTAGAGGAGAATGCCAGATACTAAAATTAAGGCAAATTCAGGTGTTTGTTCTAGTTAGATTGAAAAAATATCCAGGTGTAATTTTAAAATATACAACTGCATTTATCTGTAGAATAATGCTAAGGTTTAATCAGTTTTAATTTTACTGGGTTTTAGAGTAAGAAACACTAGTACTTCTATGCCCTTTAAAATGCTGGCTTTCCTTTAATTTAAAAACAAATGTTTGTATCCACTCAATGATTTTTTTTAGCTGCACCCAAAACAAAAAAAGTAATCTAAAAAAAAACATAGAATTAGAGAAAAGAATCTCAGTTTATACTCAGGTCACACCAATAAATGATTAAATGTCTTCATGTAAAATGTATAACAAACTCTTACCATCTAAGATGTTATTAGAGTTTGTTACACATTTTACATGAGGACACATTTATCTTTATCCGAGACAGCTGGATTTTGTGTCTTTTTTATTTATGAGCAGTTCATCTGAATTCTCAGGTAAAAAATATGTTTTATATTTGGATAGTTTTGTATTCAGGTATATATAATATTTGATACTATGTGACAGGACCAATTTAGGACTAAATCAAGGAAATAGAGAGGAGAACAAGCCTAAATGTGGGCTTATATTTAAATCTACCAAACAGTTCTGATTCAATGTACCTGTAAATTGGGAAGTAAAATTGTATAGGAATATATTTAAGTGTTTAATAAAGTCCATAGTCATATCACTGACTCTTCCTCACATTCTAATGTCCCTACCATAGTTATATGTCATTAACACAATCTAAGGCCAAGTTATGAGGGGAAGCCAATGAACCTAACTGCATGTTTTTTGATTGTGGGAGGAAACTGGAGCACCCAAAGGAAACCCAAATAAACATCGGGTGAAAATACAAATGCCTTGCAGATAGAGTCCTGGCCAAGATTTAAATCTGGGACCTTGCGCTGCAAAGGCAAAAGTGCTAACCACAGAGCCTACCGTGCTGCCAGCCTTGATTAGGGATGCTTAGATAATTTTTGCGCCGTTATTTTTGTGGAAATTTAGTAAAGAAAAAGTAAATTAGGCTTATTTTCCGTTGTGCAAAAATGCACTAAAGGATAAATAATACTGCATGAATTATATTTTACTAGCTGATTACCCGGCGTTGCTTGGGTATTTATTTATTGCAATCTTATAATATACAGGAAAAGAAATAAAATAAAACTATAGTGTAAATCAAAGAAATGCTTTTTTTACGTGTTTTAAAAGTATCTGTACAATATACTAATAAAATACAATTAAATTAAGTTAAATTAAATCAATGACATATGATCCAATGCTGTTTTAAATGTTTTTATAAGAACATTGTGCTCATGAAACATCCTTTGTAACTTTAAGACAATGTGAAAGTTTTGCTCCTGGGATGTAGGTGCACCTCTGGTCAGTTTCTATTAGTTTGTTTTCAATAAAATATAGTTGTAGAAATTTTGGTGGTTGATTTGGCAGCGGAAGTAATCCCGCTTTATGGTAAATTTGCCCATGCACTGTGAATGTGGATGGAAATCCAGGCCGTTGCACAACTGATGTGGCACCGAATGATGTATTTGGAAACATGAGTTGTATTTTGTGATGTTATTAAGAAAATGCTTTGACTATTTGAGGTATTGGCTGATGTGTAATTCCAAAGTTCTTGTGGTGGTGATTCCAGTTGGCAGAGTTTGACTTTCCTTTTTTACAGCAAATACCAGGAGACTCCGAATAAAACTTCTTGGCTTGACATTAACCACAATGCATTTACATTTTTCCGATGGTAACACTTGCATGCTGTGAGTAGTCTTTATCTGGATCATAGTGGAATCCTTCCAATGCTAAGCTAAAATGTTCTACAGTCCGTGATCGTCTGGCTCTTTCTCTCAATTTGTGTACTCGGGTCTCACGCTGCTGTACTGTCTCTATAGCTCTAGATGTAGTAGCTCTTTTCTCATTTCCTGGACTCGGGTCTCACGCTGTTGTACTATCTCAGAAGTTTTAGATGTAGTAGCTCTATCTCTGTTATCCTGTAGTCGGGTCTCACGCTGTAGTACTGTCTCTGAAGCTCTAGATCAGGGGTGCCCACACTTTTTTTTTTTAAGCTACTTTTAAAATGACAAGTCAAAATGATCTACCAACAATAAAAACTTGGACTTAATACCTCGTGTGCCCAGTAGAGTTTATTTTGAAAAGCAGGGCTCCGCAATCTTTTCACGTTGCCTTTGGGATCTACCAGTAGATCATGATCCACCTGTTGGGCAACCCTGTTATAGATATAGTAGTTCTTTCTCTAATTTCTTGTACTCGGGTTTCACGCTGTTGTACTGTCTATGAAGCTCTAGATGTAGTAGCTCTATCTCTAATTTACTGTAGTCGGGCCTCATGCTGTTGTAATGTCTCTGAAGCTCTAGATGTAGTTGCTCTATCTCTCATTTGCTGTAATCTGGTGTCATGCTGTTGTACTGTCTCTGAAGCTCTAGATGTAGTAACTCTTTCTCTTTTATCCTGTATTCGGGTCTCATGCTGTTGTACTGTCTCTGAACCTCTAGATGTAGTAGCTCTTTCTCTCATTTCCTGTAGTCAGGTGTCATGCTGTTGTACTGTCTTTAAAGATTTAGGTGTAGTAGCTCGTTATCTCATTTCCTTTAGTCGGGTGTCACGCTGTTATACTGTCTTTAAAGCTTTAGGTGTAGTAGCTCTTTATCTCATTTTCTGTAGTCGGGTGTCACGCTGTTGTACTGTCTCTGAAGCTCTAGATGTAGTAGCTCTATCTCTGTTATCCTGTACTTCGGTCTCATGCTGTTGTACTGTCTCTGAAGCTCTAGATGTAGTAGCTCTATCTCTCATTTCCTGTACTCAGGTGACATGCTGTTTTACTGTCCCTGAAGCTCCAGATGTAGTAGCTCTTTCTCTCATTTCTTGTAGTCGGGTATCATGCTGTTATACCGTCTCTGAAGCTCTGGATGTAGTAGCTCTTTCGGGTCGAGTCGGGTGTCATGCTGTTGTACTTTCTCTGAAGCTCTAGATGTAGTAGCTCGATCTCCGTCATCCTGTAGTCAGGTCTCATGCTGTTGTACTGTCTCTGAAGCTCTAGATTTAGTAGCTCTCTCGCGCAGCGTAGCAAGTCTTCTATTCCTGTCCTCGGGATTTTCTTGTCTACGGTGTTGTTTCATTTTTTTTGCCTTTGATTGTACTCGTTATGTTTTCTCTAAGGCATTATTACAGGCCAGAAATTTGTAAAAGAGTCCAAAAAAAGTATGTAAGCAAAAGACACACTGTCACCAGCAATACATACACACATACATGCAAATATTCCTCTGACATATACCACAGCACTGCACAAAGATCAGCAGTGCACTCACATGAGTCTGAGACTTATGTCTAGCAAGTTTGGTTGAAATGTGTAATGTGTTTCCGAGTGATGGTGGAACATAGCTAGTTTAGTTGAAATGTCTCCATGCATTTCCTAGTGATGACATACACACAGCCTAATATGGCTCTGACATATCACATCGCTGTACAAAGATGACTGGTGCACTCACATGAGTCTCAGTCATATGTATGGCAAGTTTTGTTGAAATGTTTCATGAGTTTTCGAGTGATGGTGGAAAATACACAAATACAAACATACACACATACATCCAGTTATATATATATATATATATATATATATATATATATATATATATATAGATTATTTATATGGATAAGGCACACTTTATAAATTACTTTGTATGAAAACTCAGTTAACATTTCTAAAAGTGACAACATTATAGGAACAGAGCAGTCTTGCCAACTATTACAGAAACTAATGTAATTCAAACCTGTAGGCAGTCTGTGTAATCACAATTAAATAACCGTAATAAAGCAGCAATTACACCCACTCCCACAAAAAATAGTGCATATAGTGACCATAATGTCTGCAGCTGTGAACATTAATTTACAAATGATGTGCACTGTACCCTCCAAATGATTTTATGGAATAACAGTTCAGGAAATAAGCTTCCTTCGGTCGGATGTAATTAAAAACTGCAACCCTCAAAACCATGAAAACTGTAATTGCTTTCCATTAACTATCATGCATTTTACTGGAATTAAATAATAACTAGATTTTTTTTTCAAATAAGAGTAGTTTTTAAGCTTTAAGAGAGCACTTGACCAGATACTAGAGTAGCTTAACAGTGTTGGGATAATTATATGAACAAAATGTTCTGTAAGTTTGTGTTCTATTATGATGTAGGGGCAAGCAAATGGAACCACATTGGTGGTGGGGAATTATAGGATCCAAGTACTTAAATGTTGGATGTGAAGCTTTTACTGCCAGCTATGAAAAGACCTCTCAGTCATTGTCTTGTTGCATGTGCTAATTTAGGTTCCCAAGAGCACAGTGGCCTCCATAATTTTCAAATGGAAGATGTTCGGTGCAACCAAGAGGTGTTCACCTGACCAAACTGAGCAAGGGTCTTCCTGAGAGAGGTGACCAAGAACTTTACGGTCATTCTGACTGAGCTTCAGAACTCATGTGTGGAGATGGGACTAAGTTCCAGAAGGACAACCATAACTGCAGTCCTCCACTGATCTGGGCTTCATGGCAGAAGCTAACTGTGAAGAACAAGATTTTCTGGTTTAAAAAAACCAACAATAAACTGTTTGGTCTCAATTCTAACCATTATGTCTGGAGGAAACCAGGCATCATATCACAGATTTCTTAAGGAGGATCTGTGCCTTCGTTGTTTACTCACCTTGCACTCCTCTTCAGCGACAAGCAGCAGCTCTGCTCAGGAATCCTGTCAAATGGTTACTTCCTGGTCATGTGACTCCGAGAGCTGCTTCTTTAATGCAGAGGACATGTATATTTCACAGACACGCCCCATCTGCTGGTAGAAGTGTGAATGCCACCTGAGTGGCCACAGCTCAGCGCTCCATCTGGTGGTGGATTCTTTTATGTTTTGGACACATGACACCTGATTCATCAAGTAGAATCGGATTATCGCTCTCGCATTCGTATTCGCGATTTGAAATCGTACGCCGTCGCGCTATTCAGCAACTTAAAAAGATCGCGGCCGAAGTCGCACATCTCCGCCAGCTTAACACTGGCGAGCCTGCATTAAAAGTCACTGTTCCCCTAAAAAATCATTCTTTCTAATGGCACACACATTACCCATAGTCCTAAAAAAAAATGTTTGCGCTGTTTAAATGTTTTTAACATTTATGTGCGCTAAGAAAAAAGCATATTTTTAAATCACTTATTTCCTGTTAGGCAAGAGTTAACCGAATTCAACTCCTCTCCATAGGCGCCTATGTAAAAGCTTCCGATGCCTTGTCGGATACGTGTGCACGAGCGCGATGCTGCGGGCCTGACATCGCACAACTTTTTTTTTTTTTATTCTCAATAAAGTAACAAGCGCGCACACGTTCTTTTGCTGCTTACGTATATGTGTGTGTGTACTTTCGCGCTTCCAGCGAGCGCGGATTTTATTGATGAATCAGGGGCATGATCTCTATATAAAAGGGTGCGTTGGTGAAGCCGAAGGCTGGTGTCTGTTATGTCACAGATAAAATTTGTGACATTTTATGTAAATATTTATGAGTTAAATTTGAACTGTACAAAGATAGATGACACAAAGACTTGCAAGTAAAATTAAAGATTATACTATTTAATAATTAAGACAGATAGATAAAACAATGTAATAACAAAGAGTTAGATATAACCAAAATACTTTGCTGCCGAAGTGAGTTACATTCAGCCAAGGAATCTCCCTGTAACTTCCCTTTATCACACAAATTAATATTTATAGATTCATTTCTAAAAGGCTGGAAATTGTTTTCTTCACAAACAGATATACATTGCATAATGAGCATTTTGAATAAAACATGAATTTACTTGAATATGCAATGTACATGCATAGATATTCTGACACATACACATACTAAACTGTAGTGAAAAAGAATAAAGTAATACCAGTAAAAGTAAAAAAAAACATATTTAAAGTATGTGTTTATTGCAGCACTAAAATAGGATTTTTACAATGAATACTTTTAAAGTCTGTTCTCTGAAAAAATAAATAGTTATGAGATCTATGTTAGAAGTAAGAACTAATGGACTCCTGGGCCACATAGAGGTCCAAGATAATTGAATTATCTTTTCAGCCTCTAGAACTAATATGCTGTGGGGGGTCCCCCCAGTAGTCCTTTCAATCTGGCAGATATCTAAACTTGAAATTAACAGTATAGAAAAAAAAACACAACTAAGAACTGTAAAGGTCTATACCAAGTCATTTTATCAGCAAGTATTTATTAGTTCCAGTGATATGAGTGTTGCTCTCAGCAGTATTCTCCATTGAGGGCAACTTGATGTTCAAAGGAATTGGGTTCAATAACGCTGAACACCATTTAACCCAAAACAGAATTAGCACTGCACCTTGGAAACCTGAGTATGTGGGAAACAGGACATTGCCAAAAAGGGCAATATTTAGGTGTATAAAATATTAGTATATAGAATAAATCTAAAATAAAAGGCATTTGAACAGCAACAACCAACAGCACAAAATTTAAGTAGATCTGAGCTCAAGTAACATATTCATAGTAGTCAAAGTAATTGTTTTCCAGTAGAAGTTAGCAAATGAAATGAATTAGTATTTGCCATAAGCAACATAGACACTTTTCCCTGTAGGCATTTTTTATACATGAGGTGTATAAGACCCAAAAATAGCCTATCGACAATGTGCTATGTCACATTTGTTATGTAATTTAAAATGTGAAATGAGTTGGAACAAAACAAAGTATAAGTTGCCTAATGCACTAAAAAGACATGTTCAAATTAAAAGTAACTGTTGACTCTTTTAGAGATATTATTAAACCATTGTAATAAGCATCAATTAATAATCATCTTTAATTATTAATTTTCAACCACTGTTACAGGCACAATCTGCAGTGGGATTTAAAAATTCACAACTCTCCAGCAAGAGCTTGCATGTTTTTTAACGTTAAGTGCTTAGCTGGTCTTTTTTTTTTTCAGTTCACACTACACAGGATGAATTTCTGCAACAATTACAAACAAGGCCCATTGTAATGAAATGACTGATACTTGCAAATTTGTGCAAATGTTGGTAATTACAATGATTCACAAATCTTCTTCTTAAAAACATGCTAAAATGCTGAAATGTTAAATTGATATTTCACCCTTGATGTATACTGGAAATCTCAGACTCTAAGCTGTTTTGTAAATAGCCTTTGTCAGGTACACAAAGATTTTTCTCACCCTATCCTAAACAGCAATCTTTTTATTTTTTTATTTTTTTAAATCAAATACATATAGAATAATTTATGCAAACTAATGTATCAATATTAGCAAAATAAAAGAAAAAGAATAATCCCCACAGGGTAGACTCATGAGAAGTTTAGCGAACCCTGGGTTGTTTTGCCATTAAGGGCTGAATTTCGGCACACCATGGACTAGTTTGGCAAGGGGCCAGTGAAATGAAAAGTTTTAAATCCGATCTGTAAAAGTGTAATTTGCTTGGGTTTTCATTACTGTTGTCCCTTCACAGTTTGTCCATTTTTGTTTGAATTTTGAATTAAAGAAGAGCAGGGTGACAGTTTACTCTTAAAATATTTTTTTAGGTATACTGATTGGGTCATTTGTCTCTTGTCTTTCCTAATCCTAACCTGAAAGTTCCTTGTGTGGATTCTAATTTGTATATTTGATGCTGAGAGTAGCTAATCAATTGAAGTAGATAACTGGGAAGAACAAGACAGTTGGCCTAGGGGTCTATGGCAAAGGACAGTATTTTGAAGGAATGTTCCTACTTGGGCACGTCTGGTATACATTGAAATTAACATGTAAGCATTTAGGAAGGAGTTCTGTGGATGGGGTTTGTTGACTTGACAAAGACTGTTGTTTCCCTTAAACACAGTGTTGATCTGCATGGAATAATAGTAAATCACACTGTATCTGTCATTCATAGTAATCATAGTAAATATATTCAGAAGAACAGAACTTTACAAATTTGTCTTTTTGAGGGGTAATGTAGGATAGTATGTGGATGCTTTGAGTTGCCCTTAGGGGGTCAAGAATTATAAAACTGGCGATGACCATGTCCTTTTTCATTTTTGATTCGGAGAAGCCACATCCATTATATCCACATGGTGCAATATGTCACTTGTAAAAATAAAGCTGCAGTCTCTGCATTCCTTGAGGAATAATATTATGAGCTATGTTACCAAAAATGAATTTGTTCTTTTGGAGGATGTCTGTAATTTGACTTCAGAAAGTTTTAAATCAATAACACAAATGAAAAAACTACATTCCTTGGAAGATCTTACACATCCTAACATGACATTAAATAAAAGACTTTCAGATTGACATATTTCAAGAAAAAGTCATAGCAATTTTTGGCCATTTTAAAATAATTGCAGTGGCTATATTTGCATGGAAAGGCAGTTAGAAAGGACCTGTGTAGTAATTACGACTGCATGCTATGGGACAGATTTGCACTTTGAGAAGCCATTAACTTTTCTAACATTTTATGTAAACTAAATATGAATATTTAAACTAGGTAAGTAAATGTGAATGTTTTGAACGTGCATTTATCAACTCTCCAGGCTTTGGACACCAACTGTACCTGTAAAGCAATCAGGTTACCTTTGCTGAGGAAAAGATTATCCAGATTCACTAGTTGTCAAAACTCTAGAAGGTTGTTTTTTTTATATTGAATATTTTCAGAATCTAAACCAATAAAGCACTGGGAGGGCTGGTACTGTAGCTGTAGCCAAGTTCATTGTTTGCCATGTAGACACGTAGACATGTAGACATGGAAAAAGTAAACGAAAGGCTGATCAACTTGTTCAGGGCACAAATATGTATCTACCTCACTACAACAATGGCATGCAGAAGTAAAGGCTTAAAATAGTAAGTAAAGTATTCGTCATTAAACATATAGTTTGCTTGGGAAAACTGACAGCTTTAGATAGCTAACAATTTCAGCTGTCGTGGAAACTGACACTGTTGTACTTCCTGTGCTATAAATGGATATTGAGACTGTAATTATTTGATATATTCCATGAACAAAGACAACAGAATGAGTCAAGTTTTTGCAAAAGTTGCAAAAAAAAAGTGAAAAGACCATTGTTTAATGTTAGAGTTAGTGTTGAAATACCACAATCGGTCTGATTTATTAAATCTGTCCAAGACTGTGGAAGATAGACTATCATAAGAGAAATCTACATTTTTTGAGCCATTGGCTCTCTGGAATTGGGTCAGTGTATAGGTGTTACTTAGGTTTTCTCATTTACATATGGTAAGAGGTTTCAGAGATTTGGACTGATATGGAGAAAAAAAAAGTCCAAAGGCTTTGTAAAGCTTTGGTAGCAAACACTTTCATGACTAGGTCCTTTTTTCCCTGTTTGACAGTCCTTATCATTAACCACATACGCCATTATTTTTGTGAAAAGACTGATACTCAATGATCTCCTCTTTGTTCCCTGTTTTGGAAGTCTTGTGTTTTCTGAAAAGACTGACTGCTAACAGTATACTAAAAGGTACCCATTTAGTTACACCCTATTAATCAGGATCTGGCTTGAGTTTAGTTTGGTTTGCAGAAGGAAATTATATCTTTGTTTTATGCTTAATCTTTATTGTACAACACTGTGGATGAGTATTATTAGCTCACTCTTGGCTGGTGAAACAAGTGGCTTTAAATCAAGTGGAGTTGTGTCTGTTTGACTGTTGGGTTGTGTCTGTTTGACAGTCAGTTTTGGTTATTAATAGCTTTTTTTCCCTCTTTCCTTGCTGACCCCTAAGGGGTAAGTAGTCAAGGTTTCACAGATGATTTAAGTTCTGGGCAGACTCACCTTGAACTTTCTCACTCTTGGCTAGGAAAAAAGTGTCTTGGAATCAAGTGGAGTTAAAAAACAAAAGATTTTGAATCCTTTTAGTAACTACAAAACTGTAAGTAAACTTTTATAACTCCTGAAAACAAACATTTTACCTGGAAAAATGAATGGTAGCAAGGTGGAAGGTTTTGTTCAGTGCACTGTCTGCCATATGTATGCACAAATGGAGCAACAGCTCCTAGGTGATTACCACTGTGACAGATGTGAGCAAGTCGCCCTTCTGGTACCTCGCATTGGAGGACTGGAGAGGGGCATTGCAACTCTGAAACCACTATATCACCTAGAGAAGGGTCTCCTGCTCCCTGAGCAGGTAGGTAATGGCTTATATGTGGAGGGTGGAGAGGTTAATTAGTATGAACATGTAAAGTGTTGGGTTACTGTAGTTAGAGGGAGTGTTAATGGCACCAAGAAAAGGAAGGCCAGGTCTGTGTTTGAGCACCCCAACAAATTTGCAAAGTTTTGTGAAGATGTGCAGGTGGGAGACCCAGTGCTGGCAACTCTAGATGTTATTGCTACCCCTAAGAGCCGGGAGAGCAGCAGATTTAGTAGGGGTGGGAAGACAAGTGGACTATTGGTCCCCATATAGGAATCTATGATCAGGGGAACTGATAGTGTGTTGCCTGCATCCCTTCAACCAAATAGTTTGCTGTCTCCCTGGTGCCAGGGTTCGGCATGTGGTGGACCGAGTGGACAAATTACTGAGAGGGGCTGGTTATATTTTCTGGAATATTGCCTGTGCCATGCGCAACGCAGGAAAGGCAGATGGAGCTTAGACAGCTAAATACATGGCTTGAGTCCTGGTGTAATGGGCAAGGGATTGGGTTCTTAGAGCACTGGGCTGACTTTTAATTGGGGTACAACCTGTATGCCAGAGATGGTTTGCATCTAAATGGAGGGCAGTCTGCTATGCTAGGGGAATGATTTAGGGGAATTGTGGAGGGATATTTAAACTAGAACATAGGGGGGTGGGGCAGTTAAATAGGGTGGCAGGAAGGTCAGACAGGGGCCAGCCACTAGTGGGGGATGGATTGGGGATAGTTAGGGGGAGGGTTATGGGTAAATATAAGGAGCTTCCCATGTTACGCACAAACATTGGATTGTGCAGTACTAGTTGTACTGAAAAACAAAAGGATTTGGCAAACAGTGATGGTAAAAAGCAGCAATGGTTTATAGAGCCTGTTCACCAATGTTAGAAGTCTGGCAAACAAGATAGGAGAGTTGGAAGCTTTAATAAATGAAGAGCATTATGACTTGAGTTGGTGATGCTGAATCCTGGTTTTGTTCTTCACATGACTGGGCTGTCAACATTCCTGGGTATACTCTCTTTCCTAAAGAGTCCAACGAAAGGGAGATGGTGTCTGTCTGTATGTGAGAAGTGATCTGAAAGTGAATGTCAAGGAGGAAATTATTGATGGAGCAAGCAATTAGTTGAATATAGGGATGAATAACACACAATTAATTATTGTAGTCCGCTTTAGGCCCCCTAGCACTACGGAAGAAATAGAGAATCAACTACTAGCACAGACAGAAAAAGCAGCAAAACTGGAAAGATTTTAATCATGGGAGATTTCAACTACCCAGACATTGACTGGAGTAATGGCACTACAGGAACAGCAAAAGGGAGGAAATTTATGAATTTAATACAAGATAATTTTATGGTACAGTTTATAGAAGCCCCAACTAGAAATGATAATCTGCCGGACCTCGTTCTTTCTAACAATGAAGAGATTATAACCAATGTGCATATAAAAGAGAATCTGGGTAGCAGTAATCATAATGATTTTATTTAATGTAAGCTGTAAACAGGAAGCTGAAACAGGAAAGATAAAAACATTTCATTTTAAGAGAGCACATTTTAAATTTTTAAAGGCGGCTCTCTGTGACTTGGACTGGGAGACAATATTGTCCTTATAGAACACAGAACAGAATCGGGAATGTTTCAAATCTGTTCTATACAAACCCACTGAAAAATATATTCCAATGGGTAATAAGATTAAGAGGTTACAATTCAAACCTTTGTGGCTCACAGCTGATGTTAAAAAAGCCATAAAGAACAAGAAAAGGACATTTCAAAAATATAAAACTGAAGGATCACCCTAACTATAAAGAATAAAACAAGAGATTTAAAAAGAAGACACAATGTGCAAAACTTTAAAATTGCAAAGGAAAGTAAGGCAAACCCCAATTTTTTTTAAATATATTAAGAGAAAAAAGATCAGATCTGAGCATGTAGGCTCCTAAAAGGATGTCTCTGCCATTCCAAGGTCAATTGGGAAATAGCCCACTAGATTATCCATTGCGGATTTATATCTGTTCCTGCAATTAAGGGATGCTGATTTACCCAGCAATTATTCCTATGTAGATAAATATGCAACATTCCTAGATATGCCCTACCAGGAAACCCTGGAATATTTGGAAACTAGCTGGTCAGTGGTTCGTAAGTTGATCATTAGTGAAATCCGGAGGGCGATGCATTGTATAATATTGAATAGGGCACAGTATGCATTTGATCTCAAGATCAATCTACTACAGTTTCCAAATTTTTATTGGCATGCTCTAAATGCGGTTTATCTCTAGTTTCCCTGGAACATGCTTTGTGGTCATGTCCAAAAATCCAGTATTTTTGGCTCCAAGTTTTTTCCTATGCAAATCATTTAACAGGCCAAAGACAAACCCTTCTACCTCAAGTGGCTCTTTTCCATGTATTTAGCACCACAAGATCTCCATCTAAACTTGAAAATATATGTTTTCTCGCGGCAAAAAAAATGTATTATGAAACAATGGCTGGGCCTCATAGCTCCGTCAAGGTTACAACTAACTCAATTATTGCATTCTCTTATGACAATAGATAAAATACAGGCTACTGAGCACCTTGACACAGATCCTCAAAGATTTTTTGATATCTGGATGCCTTTTTTGAAAGACACATTCTCTTCTCCTCATTTAGATGATCTTATTAATCTTTTCCATCATTCTACATGGTACAATTATAAAACTTTAAATAATACCTAACGTTTCCAAAGTTTTTTTTTTTTTTTTTTTTTATAGCTATATCATGATTTTAGTTCTTTTTAATGAGGCAGACATTGCATTTGTTTTGTTTTGTTTAAGATTAGTTGTCCTTGTTCTACCGACTAAGCAGTGGTCCCTTTCCCCCATCCCTGGGTTAAAAAAAAAATGTTAATGAGGAAACACATTCATATACTTGTTAATATGATGGATTTTCCTATTTATCTAGTAGAACTAATACCTATTTTTTATGTTATCTGAATTTCCTGTACTTCTGTAATTAAGATCTTATTAAGATCTAAGTTTTTGTATTCTATGGGATTTGATGTTTTCTTTCTATCAATAAAAATTATTATTAAAAAAAAAGGATCTCTCTGGGTTAGTAACTGGGGATAGGGGAAAGAAAAGGCAGATTTACTAAACACTTTTTTAGCTCTGGGTACACAAAGGAAAATGTCAGATCTCAAGTCCAACTTCAAAATAGTAATGTCACTGTCTTAAATGGTTCACAATGGCTCAAAATTCATATGATTGAGAAACAATTGGGCAAAATTAAGGTTGACAAAGCACAAGGACTTGATGGATTACATCCACCTGTCCTTTAAAAAGCTGAGCCCAGTTATTTCAAAGCCATTATTTCTATTTTTTGGAGACTCTTTAATCACTGGCATGGTACCAATAAATTGGCATAAACCTAATGTGGTTCCCGACAGTTTAACGTCCATAGTTGGAAAGGTTGGAAAGAGTTTGATAAAGAAGGAAGTTTCTGCTAGAAAAAAATATTATAAGTGATAGTCAGCATGGCTTCAAGAAAGACCAAAGTTGTCAAACAAATTTACTCTCTTTTTTTGAGGAAGTAAGTAGACAGGTAGGCAATGGAATAGCAGTTGATATAGTGTACTTGGACTTTGCTAAAGCATTTGAAAATACTTTTTATATCAAAAGAGGAATATACTGCAGAGATGGAGACATAATCCTGTCCCTGTACAAAGCATTGGTCAGACCACATCTGGAATATGCATTCCAGTTTTGGGCACCAGTTCACAAAAAGGGCATTGCGGAATTGGAGAGAGTGCAGAGAAGGGCAACTAAATTAATAAAAGGAATGGAGGAGCTCAGCTATGAGGAGAGATTAGGTGAACTGAATCTATTCTCCCTTGAGAAGAGACATTTAAGGGGGGATATGTTCACCCTGTATAAATATTTAAATGGTCTATATAGAGAACTCCTTTCCCAATTTTTTCCCGTTAAAGCAATATGGATAGAGGAGTATTTTTTTTACCTGGTCAGAAACGTAAGTGGAACAAGAACTGTGGAGGGATTTAAAGAACTACAAAGAGATGCGACAGAGGAGAAGTGGTGGGAAGGATGGATAAGTCTGGCTGCAGCATTCATACTAGATTTTAAAGAAGAGAGTCGGGTTAGTGAAATACCAGAGAGGAGGATGTTACAGTAGTCCAGACAAGAGATAAGAGCGTGTACAAGGAGTTTAGTGGTCTCTGGGGACAGATAGGGGCAGATTTATGAGATGTTGCGTAGGTGAAAGTGACAGCACTTGGAAGTGTTCTGAATATGGGGGGTAAATGAGAAGGCAGAGTCAAGGGTGATCCCAAGACAATGAGCCGGAGGGGAGGGAGGAAAGACAGTTAAAAATATGTTAGGGGGAGATGGTTCCTATGTGTTTCTTTGTGTCCCTGTCCTGTACCTGCTTTACCACTCTCAATATTGGTTGATGCTGTCCCCTTTACATTTTTTGTCTGTTGTTGTTTTTATTAGTTCATTCAAATTAAAATTTCACTTTTGGGTAAGCTGGTGGACTGAAATACTCATAGGCTTCTTAGACTTTGAGACTTGGAAATATGTCATTTTTGTGGAAGTCTCAGTGATTTAAAACTTGGCAATTTCAATAGGAGGGCAAACTCTCAACCAAATAGGCCCTCTCCCTTTTTACAGACATTGAAATGCCAACCTTTATAAAAAGGCCCAAACCAAACTGTTTTCTATTCAGATAAAATATGAAATCTCCCAAAGTATGATGGTAATGCTCAAATGCAAAACTTTTAATTGTATACATCAACACAGTCTTTAGTGCTAAAAAATCATTCATATATAAGTCCTAATTGAAGCCTTTTAATTTTTCCTCTTTTTAATTGGTCTCTGTTTTATGATATCACTTACCCTTGTGTCTTTTACTCTTTCTCTGTCACTTTTCCTTTTGCCAACTGACCTCCTGACCTAATATTAACTGATCTGAACTCTTCTCAGCGTACAAGGACCACTTGTCACAGAGCTTTTCTTTGCAGCTTAAAGACGTGCCTTTTAAATTGGAAAGCCAAATAGGGATTGGCTGCTATCCTTTGGGGCAGCACAGTGGTCCTATCCTGTTCCCAGGTTTGAATCTCGGCCAGGAGAATATCTGCATGGAGTTTGCAGGTTCTCATTGTTTGCGTGGATTTCCTCCAGATATTCCGGTTTCTCCCACATTCCAAAAAACATGCAGTTAGGTTAATTGACCTTGGACTGTGTTAATGTTGTGACTATGGTAGGGACATTAGATTGTGGGCCTCTTTGAGGGACAGCTATTGATATATCTATGTACTTTGTAAAGTACTGCGTAATATGTCAGCGCTATTTAAATACTGTTTAATATTAATAATAAAAATAATACTTTAACCAGAAAGTCCCAGATATAGATTTGTAAATGCATCACCCTTACAGTCATCTACAGCTATCTAAAGTTACCTAAAGGGTTGAGAATAGAGAAAGGTGCTGAAACACATATGTTTTCCAGCTCTGGCATCTTGCATTTGTTTTCACATTAGTACATAGCCTGGGCAATGAAGCACGGTGCTGCCATTATTGCTTTATTTTCATCAGGCAATCAACTAAAACTTTCCAGTTTCTTTTCCTTTCCTTTTCCTTGCACTGCCCAGTGTTTATTCAATACTGTTTAATAACTATGTGTCAGACAAGGTCTTATGTGGCATGGGGTAGAGTGACAGAGAAAGAGTAAATGACGCAAGGGCAAAGGGTGAATAAAGAGCTATTAAGCAAAAAAAAAAGCAGAATCTAAAACAAAGTTGGCATTGTTTTTTCCTTTAGGCCATGATTCCTAAAGGTATATATAAACTTACACTTTCATTTTTAATACACAAAAGGGATCCTAGAGAAATGTCATGAACCATTCTACGTCAGCAGAGGTTATAATACCATGCACCTCTGTGGCATTGTTCTATTGCACACAGGAGTCAGACTTATTCCTGCTTGTCATTATATTTCAGACACCTACAGACTTACATCTTCTACTGTACACACTACATCTAGCAGCTTGTCCAATCAATGTGTTGAACACTGATAACTAATAACAGCTGAAGTTTATTTCCACCTGATTAAATAACTGCAGGTTAAACAAACTTCTTCAGATTCTTCTCCCATTACACATAAAAAAAAGTTAAAAGTACCATTTAATTTATTCTATATTCAAACTATAATGTACTAGTTAGTGTTCTCAAACCTAAATATTTTTTTTAAACTTACTAAACCTAACCTAACTAGAGATAAAAAATAAAGAGTCAGTAACCGAAAGGCAAAAAGGCTGAAGGTAAAAGGGGGAATCCGCAGCTGAAGCGTTAAGACTGGGTGGTAATGATGTCAATAAGATTGGACAGAGATGGTAGGGAGTGTGGGTAATACATTGCTATGTAGTTTATAGTACGAATAGTTGTCTAAAGCAGAGATCCCCAACCCACGGTCCTCGGCCCACTAGTAGGCGGCTGCCGTCTGACAGGTGGCCTGATGCTCTGGCTGGTGCACCCCCCTCCAGGGTCAGGAAAATGACCCTGCTTGGGGGGTACATGGGCCAGAGCTGTGTATCACGTCTTCGGTGCGCATTGGAGGCTCAGGGCAGTGGCTGGACCCGCCCACTCTCCCATCATTGGTCTGAGCCAGGGCTGAGAGTGGATGGGTTCTGGCATCATGACCTCATTCTGCGGGAAGTTTCTTCACCTTTGAGTGACACACGGCTCCTCGCACATGCACGGTCCGGAGTCCATGCATTTAGGGGGTGGGATTTTCTTGGAATGGGTGCTTGTACGGAAATGTGCATAAAGAAAACAAAATATTAACTTTGTTTAAATGAGAATATTTCTAATCAATTTTAATATGGTAATACAAAAATATTTTTTTAAAAGATCATGCAAAACATTACAAAAACAGTGAGCAAGGCTAAGGTCAAGTTAGGTAGGTATCCAGTCACAGGCAGAATATCCCTGGGCACCCATGATGAATTAAATCTGGCAGATTCAATTGCCCCTTTAAGCAACCAATTAGAAAATACTTTGTTTACAGTCTAGTACAAGATGCATCCTAACTAGATGCTGCAATTAGAAGTTGTCATTTATGAGCAAATCTGCCAAGACCTATTCACTCAGGGTTTGGCAAATCCTGTGTAAAAGTTCTCTAATCCCATTGAAGTCTGTTGGCAAGTTTTGGCCACTTTTAAGGCAAGCTAATATCAAAAAAGCCAGGGGGTACGATGGGGGCAATATAACAATACCAAAAGAGAAAAAAGCACAATAGAGGAAGTCCACGTGTTTTCATATGTTTCAATAAAACAGGGATGGGCTACGCCCCCAGATTTTGGTGATTTTAAGCCTATGGTAAAAACATTAGTTTGACTTTGATTTGGAAATTTTGGATTCAAGGACAAACTATATTGAAGTCTAATTGAAATCTAAGGTCACTGACTTAATTGCAAAGCCTCTAAACATAGCATTGTCACCACACAGCATCTGTAATAAAGCATAGGTGGATGGATATTTTAAAATGCTGGCTACAGCTTGCAACCAATTTAATTGTTTACTACAAGGACCTTGAACAAAGTATTGGGATCATTTTTTAGGTATAGAAGACAAAACACTTATATATAGCAATCAATGCTTAATTAGCATTATAATGCCATTCATTAGCATCCCAATGCTTGCATGTACAATAGGGTTTTGTTTTTAAGCGTTTATAAATCTTTGTAATTGTGACACTTCACAAAATCCACTGGAAAGACATCTTACTGTGTTATTCTGGAGAAGCAGGAGAAACAGTTATAGCTTGAAAGAAAACAATGTACATTCATAACATGATCAGGTTCAGTAGTTTCACGGGCTTGGGGTCCTCTTACTCGGGCACTTTACTGTCTGAGTGCTGGTACCAATCTACAGTTCTACAAAGATGCTCTGCCACCTGATAAGCTTTCACATCAGAGATTCTAATACCTCCTAGCAGTTTAAAAATTGCAATCTGGCACATTTATGTATATCCTATGAAAGAACACACAATAAATCTCAATGGGCTTGCTGGCAGCGCTATTATTTTAAGCATGTTGCTACAGCCGAACCAAGAAGATGGTCCTTGCATCCAAAACCATATCTTGACAATTTTGTTGTAAGGGGTGAGGAAAATGAAAAATATATAATATAATCTGGATATTTCTCTCTGAATACATTTTCCTAAGTATGAGAGCATGTGTGTTCTAGCAAAAGGGGAAGTCTCTGATAGAATATGAAACATTCAGGGCCTTAGACTTTTGAAAGTTACCTTTCAGCTTAGCCGATGGTACAGAGTAAAGCACCAAAATCCATGAAAGCATAAAGTCCACCAAACCTAGATGACTCAGAGATTCTACTTTAAGACTCTGTCTATGAGTAATTCACTGAGGTCTTGGGAGTGCTATTAAGACCTCAAGAATGACTCATGTACAAAGTTTAGTAGCACTTTAGTCCAATAAAAGTTCAGCCCAATAAAGCCGCAATTGTTCCCATTGCCCCCTTTGCCCGCCTTTCCCCATTAATTCTGGTGACAATACTGTTTAGGGCTTTGCAAATATTTTGTCCTGAAATATCCTGCATTTAAAAATGGCTATTCTCACCTATACTTTATCAACATTTTCAAATATTGCATGCTATTTTAGATTTTTTTTTTTTTTTTTTTGGGAAATGGTCCCAGGAGTCATTTAGACATCCCCAGCAATTTTGGTGATTACACAGTGTCCATGGACTTTACAATTCACATTTATTTAACACAAAACTGTCCTGCTTGGCAATTTATCTCAAATTTTTAAAAAAGGTTTAGAGATCCTAGATGGTACGAAATGTCAGAAAAGTAGCACAATACACAGTACTACAAATAATATCAGTAACACTTACGATTAACTTACGATTAACTGGGAATCTTCCAGGCAGTACCCAACATAAGATTGGTTGCTTTCCTACGGGAAACACAATCTGGACAAAGTTTAAAACCCCCTCCTACCCTTTAGTTTCTTAGTTCAGACAAAGAAGTTTACCTCCACCAGTTCAGAAGGAAAAAAAAGGTATGTAACAAAAAAATCCAATAGGTAGGCCTGCCATCCTGGAATATTTCCAGAAACCTGTTACACTAAAGTAACTAATATTTTCTTCAATTATCTTCCAGGGTGGCAGTACCTTAGAGGAATAACAAATAATGAATATACCTTATGGCAGGATTATTGCTTGTAGAACTTTTCTTCCAATGGCTTGTTGAAACAGAACTTTCACCTGGTAATGCTCGATAAAGCCCAGCCCAGGATACCTGGATAAATGTACTTTGATAGAAGATTACCTATTTATAAATCATAGAAACAGTTTGTCCAATCCATCTAGAGAGAGTACTCCATGAGGCCTGTAAACCTTTCCTGGATCCACTGAACAATACCATGAGATGGTTTGAGTGTTTGAAGTTTCTGGTATCTTCTATATACTTAAATAGACATCTATGAACATCCAAATAGGGAACGCCTCTTCCTTTAGACTACTGGAATTACTACAAAATGTTGGCAACACAATTTTTGTGTTCTGTGAATTAAGGTAGCAAATTTAGAAAGATAGAGTAGACCTGTCAGGCAGAATCATAAGGTAAGGGTCCTTAATTGACAAGCTTGAAGGTTTCCTACTCTGCGTGCAAAGGTGATGGCTAACTAAAAGGCAATTTTCAGTGTGAACTTTTTAAGACTGCAGTCCTAGAGGGGTTCAAAAGGAGATTTAGTCTATTTTAGACCAGTCCCAGTGGTGTTTTCCTGCAAATAGCTAGCAAAAACCTCCTAATCGTTTGATTACACAGGTCAACAAAAAATTAGTTTTTATAATCATCAGAAACCACAGCAAAATTTTCTAAATCAGTTTTTTGAGCAGATTTTAAATCTGTTTTCAGTTTTTCCCTTAAACGTACACTACAGTTCCTGAGTTATGAGTACTATTGTAGTTAACATTGTACGTGCATGTATTTTGTACTAAAACGTAAGCACCATTGAAGTTGATGTTATTACATCTTCAGTGTGAAGTTAAAAAAGACACACTGTGGTATAGATCTACTAAACAGTGTCAGTCAGGTATCATTGTTTCTTTGGAAATGCTTAGAGTATAGTTTTCTTGTGTATTCTTTGTCTGGATTGTCGCGGTACAGCATCCAGCAGTAGTCAGCCATCATACTTTCATTCCAGAAACCTTGGTAGAGGTGCTCTATTAACTGAATGTCCCGGTGAAAACGTTCTCCTTCTTCGTCACTCACCATATCAATATTTTCCGGGAAAAATTCTGGATGTGAGTGCAAGAAATGTATTTTTAATGACATGTGACAACCCAGTTTCTGGTATAAATCAAGCAGATTCAGAACTCCTTCCGTGTATGCAGGAGACTTTTGGTTGCCCAGGAAATTTTCACACAGCCACTTGAATGCATCCCAAGCTTCTAGCTCAGGTGCTGAGATTGTTTGAAAACATCATCCTGCAAAACAGACTTGATCTGTGGCCCTATAAATATCCCTTGGATATATACTGGATTGCATCAAGTAGTAACTTCATGTTGTCATAGGACTCCTTTAGGTTAACAGAATGGGCAATCGGTAAACTTGGTTTGGAATTACCATTATGCAGAAACACTGCTTTCAAGCTTTTAGAGGAATCAAGGAAAATACGAAAATATTTGGATGGATAATGCTCTTGTGACAAACTGTTAAAGAGTGCATTTATATCATGACAGTAGCATAATGAGCCATCACTAGTGAAGAATAGGGATGAGTGAGCAAAATTTTTAATTTTGATCTCGCAGCAAATCGGGCC
This sequence comes from Pyxicephalus adspersus, assembly GCF_032062135.1. NCBI lineage: Eukaryota > Metazoa > Chordata > Amphibia > Anura > Pyxicephalidae > Pyxicephalus > Pyxicephalus adspersus. Next base: position 68,319,495 of record NC_092859.1, read on the forward strand.
TTTCTCTCTAACAGAACATGTAAGCGAGAACAGCCTTGTGATTCGTCCTGAGGTCATCTTGTAGCCAAACTCAGATGAACTCTCAATGGAGAAACTCCATTGAGAGTTCATCTGAAGTTTGCCTGCAGTCACAGCTGATTAGAAGCACTGCCGTGCCTCCAATCAGCTGTGACTGCAGGTTCCCACGGTCACCGGGCTGTACTTATCAGCCCGGTGACCGTGAGAACCTGCACCCTGGACTTCAATGGAATTCACAAAATTGGTTTGCCGAAATTTTGCTGACCCATCAGAAGTTCGGGGAAATTTTTGTAAGAATGTCAGAGGCATTCTCGCTCACCCTAGTGAAGAACATTGTCAAGTTATGATTTCGATTTTTGCAGTGATTTACAGTTAAACCCTTTGCAAGCAGGTGCTTCTGTTTAAGTCTTGAAGCAAGAAGTTCTGCTTTGTCTTTGGAGAGATTTAGATCACGAACAAGATCATTCAGCTCTGCTTGTGTAAAGGTCTCTGGTTCGGAATCTTCATCGGCCAAGTGGTTAGGATCAGATGATTTGGGGTTGTAACTGGCTGCAACTCCAGCATTACTCATCACCTTCTACAGAAGCAAGTCCATCATGTGGCAGTACCGGAACTGGCAATGAATCATCATGGTGAACAGGCCTAATTGCAGAATTGAAGCTGGGATATACAATTTTGTGCTTAATTTTACCTGAGAATGCAATTTTGTTGACGCAGCAAAAATAGCAGTCGATTAGGTGGTCTCGCGGTTGCCATTAGCCAGTCACACAGTCTGTTGGAAAAACTGGTGCAGATGACATGTGGAGCCCAATATTTATCCTGGTCACCAAGTGGACAGCTGAAATATAATTTGTATATCTGTGGTAATTTGGCGACGTTGTGCTTTTGTCATGTATGAACCACACATGTAACAGAAACTGTCTGGATCATTAGGCAATTTCTAGGCATGATGACAAATAAAATCACTTGCAGTTGGTGCTGTCTCTAACTTTAAAAAAGAAAACTGTTGTTTAATGTTTTCTTATGTAAAGGCTATTTATAACGAATTTCACACAATATATATAAAGATGTGCAGAGACGGGAATATAATATTATTTCTATCAAAAAGTGGCTAATGTAGATTGTTTGGATCACCTGGTTTTAGGATAGATCTTGGAGGCCAATACCTTTCCACCAAATGCCTCTCACAAGCTCTGCTGTGCCACATGCACAGATAACAGGGATACTTGGTGTATTTGCATTGTTGACCAAGAAGGAAGCATACCATTTTAAGGTCAACACTGATGACCCAATTGTGTTGGTGACTTTGCAACAACTCAATGACTCTCCTTATGTCTGCATATTCTTCAAAAAGAAAAACTGAATGGTCAAATGGGACTGACCCAAATGTATTGCCATTGTAAAGGGGGATACACTTTAAGCTCCACTTTGAGCTATCGATGAATATTCGCGATTCAATTGAGTTATAGATTACAATTCCCAATTCTTCCATTAAACCAGGTATGTTATGGCAATACACAAAGCCACTGTCAATTCATATCCATGTGGTGCGGAAATGCAATTTCTCTGTCTCGAAAGTATAATACCTTTGTTCCTTTTTCAAGTAAGTTTTTCTCACGTAGTCTTGATGCTAGGAGATCTGAAACCTTCTTCGATAGTCCCAAATCACGCGCCAAATCACTCAACTCATGCTGATCAAATCCCTTACGAACAGAGTCCTCCTAAATTTCAAACTCTTCATCATTGTTGTCACCTAGTTCATCACCATAATAATGTTCTTCAAGAAGGGGTAGTTTAACGAAAAACGGCACTGGTATTTCATCTGAATGAGCCACTGGGCGTAAAGCCAATAGTAGACGAGGATACTCTGTTACGTTTATTTTTCTTGTTATATCCTGAAGTTTTTACTATACAAAAGAAACAGTCACTGAAATGATCTCCTGGCTCTCGCCAAACCATAGGTATACCAAATGGCATCTTATCATGTTTTACTTTTGTCCACACCCGTAAACCCTCGACACACTGTTTGCACACTTTATGAGGGGCCCAAGACTTATCTTGATCACCAAGTTTAACTTTGAAATATGCCAAATAGGCTTGCTCTATAAATGTGCTGATGTTCACCCTTTGACTGGGAATGGTGAAACTGCCCCAGATATAACAAAATGAATCAGGGTTGTTTAGGCACTTACAACGAGAAACAGCAGAGCCAGACATGATCTGTTAAAAAAGGAAATACATGTGTAAGTAGAAAAATACATTTTGCTTATTCACTAATAGGGATGAGAGCCTCTGGCATTCTTGCAAAAATTTCCTCGAACTTCTGATGGGTCCATGAAATTTCAGCCAACCGATTTCTGAAGTTCCAGGAAATCAGTGCAGAAGGATTTCTGGGGCTGCATTCATTCATGCAGCCCTGGGAATCCTCCTGTGTAATTAACCTCTAGTGCCCGGGCATCACAGTGGACTTCCAGGGCATTGGAGGTTAACTAATCTCTAGAGCCCTGGCATCACAGTGGACTTCCAGGGCACTAGAGGGTAATTAACCTCTAGTGCCCGGGGATCGCAGTAGATTTCCAGGGCACTAGTGGTCAATTACCCTCTAGTGCCGGGGCATCACAGTGGATTTCCAGGGAACTAGAGGTTAATTAACCTCCAGTGCTCAGGGATCGCAGTGGATTTCCAGGGCACTAGAGGGTAATTAACCTCTAGGGGATTGCAGTAGATTTCCAGGGCACTAGAGGTTAATTAACCTCTAATGCCCAAACATCGCAGTGGATTTCCAGGGCTGCATTCATTCATGCAGCCCTTTGAATCCTGTGTTGGATCACTGGCACTAGAGGTTAAATGGGGACAAGTCTCCCCATTCAAAACCTCTAGTGCTCTCTGATTGGCTGAGGAAAGGAAAATTTTCATGACGGTTGATTTTCCTTTCCTCAGCCAATTAGAGAGCACTAGAGGTTTTGAATGGGGAGACTTGTCTTGTCTGCATTCATTGATCAGCACGGCCTTTTTTTTTTTAAATAAAATTTGATCTTGATCGGCGAATTAACACTGGTCATTCTCGCCTACAATTTCGGTAAGCGAGAACAGACAAATTTGCTGCGGGATTGAGTTTTAAAAACTTGCTCGCTCATGCCTATATACTACGTAGAGCAGCGCACAACTTCTGACCACACTGTCTTGCGTGTAAATAATTAGCCTATACAAATCCACAGTACAGTAATCGCATGATATCGGTGATAAAAAAAAAATAACTGCACTTTTAGAATCAGCATACCTATTTTAAAGAAAATAAGCATAAAAATTGAAGTCAACAAAAAATGTGTTCAAAATTTGCTCAGTGTAATAAATGGACAAAAATGAAAAATTTGAGTTTCTGGCTAAACAGTTACACCAAGGTCATTTGCCAATATATACACATTTAACCACTAATTTAAAAACGAGAAATATAGGGCAGAAATTGATTTAAATATAGCTTATTTAATATCATAATTCCTAGATCACAGTCACATCTTGAAAAGTTTCTACAGTTTTACACTTTAAAAACCTTCATTTTGCATTCTTTCCTTCTGTTGCCATTTGCAAATAGTGCTACATTTCATTGTAACCTACTTTGCACTATATGACCTATCTCTGATCTTGATTAACAGTCTAGATAGTCAATAGATGTCAGGACAATAACTATCTTTCCAGTTTAAATGTAGACTCATATTGATGCAATGCAAGAAAATAAAAATGTGCTCCAGGGCAACCCGCTATTAGCCATGTGTGCTGAACAATGCTTATTTTTAATCCTGTCCGGAGTTTTCAGAAATTATACTGAAAATGCAGTAGGTCACTGCTACAAAACAGACTTTGTTCTTTATAACTGGCTTATGCAGAAATATATACACCAAGCTTTTTTTCAATAAATGTACAGAATCTGTTATCAGATGGTCAAAATTCAGGTTTTACTGTGCTGGTTGCTTTATAATGTTATAGATAATAATCAAGTCAAAGATGATCATTCAGTATTTGTATAAGTTTAGGTGTGAAAAGGCTGCATTTATACTACTTTAACTCTTAGGCCAGCTCCATTGTGCTCTCTTTCCCCAACACAGACACTTACAGGACATGTACACTGTTCCAGGTATAAAGAAGAAATAAATAGCAAGCTACCTAAACAAATAGCAATAAATAAACAAGCTTTTCTAACATCCCAGCACACAGGGGATTGGATTTGGATAGAATAGTGATGGATATGAGAGCTGCAAATATACACGGCAAATTACAGAAGGAAAGTTTGGTTAACAGGCTTTGTGATCCTATCAGCTGTTACACTGATTTCATTAGTCTGACGGACTAGGCAACCCCTTGGCAGTCTCACCGTGCAAGGCCATGGCCTATGTGTGTGGTTTGAAAAAAAAGTTACAATAATAAACTAGTCATCCCTAATTTATGAGGTCTGTACATGAAGTGGATACATTTGTGATCTGTTTGGCAAATGACACGGTAGCGTTAACTAAATAGTCCTGGAAGCTTCCATTTTTACCAGTCAATCTGTTCTTCTGACTAAAAATGACTGAATGTGCTTCAGTTGGTTCATCAAAACCTTTCTGAATTTTATATTCTGGTAATTTTTAAAACTAAAAAGCAAAATATTGCCAAAAAAGCATGGGGAGCTGAGAATTGAAGGACATATGCTAGTGCAAAAAGTTTAGGGTTTCTTTTTCAGAAGACTTTAGGTATCAGGTGACAAAAATATACATTTTTTTGAGTAACATGATTGAGGGGTCACCTTTAAGTTGTGTATGATACTGTATCTTGGACATGTCATTGATTTCTTAACTCTTACTTTACATAAACTATGTTTGGCTTACATAAACTATGTTTTTGGCTTACATCGACAGTGCCACATTAACTCCCATTTCTCATCCATCTTATCATGGTTTTCCTACTCCTTTTAGCATTAATATACTTTCTAAGATGTTCATAGGGTACATAAAATATATGTAAAGCACATATTTATAAAACAGGGAATTAGAAATTAATTTACACATTCCCTGGAGGGAATCAATCACTGCCACTGAAACACATGGACCTGGAAGATTCTCACAAGGAAATTTTTGAGAGAATGACAGAATTCTTGTTTCATAAATGAAGCCCATAGATTTAATGTTTTAATATTTTTACATTCCGTGTTTAGGCAGAACTAAACTAAAAACAAAAAATTACACTTACCTTTAATCCCGCAGGTCCCTCGATGGCACTGGTCCTTCCCATTATCCAGTCCCACATTGTCCTGGAATTCCTGTTCATCCTGGCGCAGAGAAAGCGCCGGGCACTGCCATCTTCAATCTTCTCTTCCGTCTTCTTCTTCTTTCGTCTTTCTTCGTCACTTCTCCACAGGTGCGAGATTGGGTGACGTAGCCGCTGTGATGGGGAAAAAAAAATAGAGCCAATCTGACTGCGCATTCATGGGACAGGCATCTCTTTCCCCTAGGAGGAAAAATGCCCCTTCTGCACATGCTCGAGCAGCCAGAGCCTCCCAGGTTGCTTGATGTAGGTGTACCAGGAGGCTCTGTGCTCCCATTAAATCTTGGCTATCAAGACTTTAAGGAGCAGTGCTGCACCCTTTTTTTTTAAAAAAAAAAAGGATGTTGCACTTTAAGAAACAACATTTTCACCTTACATGGAAAAGTTGTCTACCCTTCTATGTAATGTAAAAATCCTGAGTTTAGGTACGCTTTAGTAAAGGAATTCTTTTTTTGTGAGCACATATAGTAGGAGGTGAATTTAGTTATAAGCCTATTTTGGGGTAAATTTATTCAGAATAGGGAAGTCCTTAATAGGGCATCTTTGTGCACTATTATGCTCCGCAATAAAGTTGTAGTAAGGATCAACATTGGTGCGCAGTCGGTTATCTTGTTTGACTAGGGAACAGCAGCACTATTTACAGAGTTTGTCAGAGGTGATCTTCCTGTTTACATCTTATAACCACAGACAAGATTTTATCCTGCAATAGAAATTGTATTATCATAAGAAACAATGGTCTCAAATATTGTTTAGTGACTGGACAGTATGTGAGGAGCTTGGTTGTTCTGCAACATAAGAGAGAGACAAGGTAGATTTATGTTTAATTAATAATAGGGGGTATAATTTAAATGATTATACCCATGTTGCCCACTTTTGTCCTGATGCACCAAGGCTTCTTACGCTATCTTTTTTCTTCTTGCATCCTTCAAGCATATTATTCAAAGAACTTAAGTATTTAGGTTGCAGTTGAAAGTGCCCCCATGCTATACGTCTTTTAGCAGTCAATCACTGACTGAAAGTGTAATCCTTTGAAGTGACAGTACACTTTGATTCCAGGGAAAAAAAAAAACTATTGTAGATCAAAATCCTTGGATGCTAATAGGCTAAATATGAATCAGTTCTACTTCCTCCTCTTTGCTTTAAAAAAAAAGGAATCATATTGACATCCCCTACTATGAGTGGTAGGGGCACCCAGAAAAGGAAGGCCAGCCCTGTGTTTGAGCACCCCAACATGTGTGCAAAGTTATGTGAAAATGTGCAGGTGGCAGACCCAGTGGTGGCAACTCTAGATGTTACTGCAACCCCTATCAGCAGGGAGAACAGCACATCTAGTAGTGGTGGGGAGGAAAACACAGGAAGAAAAAGGCAATTGGTAGTCATAGTGGATTCTTTGATCAGGGGGACGGATAGAATAGTTTGTCGCCTGGATCCCTTCAACCGAATGGTTTGCTGTCTCCCTGGTGCCAGGGTTCGGCATGTGGTGGACTGAGTAGACAAACTACATGGAGGGGATGGACAGGACCCAGCTGTCTTGGTCCATTTGGAACCAATGACAATAATGAAGGAAGATGGAGAATCCTTAAAAATCAGTTTAGGGAACTAGGTTTCAAGCTGAAGAAAAGGACCTACAAAGCTATGTTCTATTGAATATTGCCTGTGCCATGCGCAACACAGGAAAGGCAGAGGGAGCTTAGGCAGCTAAACGAATGGCTTAAGTCCTGCTGCAAAAGGGAAGGTGTTTGGGTTCATAGAGCACTGGGCTGACTTTTCATTGGGGTACAACCTTTATGCCAGAGATAGTTTGCACCTAAATGAAAGGGGATCTGCTGTGCTAGGGGAAAGATTTAGGAGAATGGTGGAGCGATATTTAAACTAGGACAGAGAGGGGTGGGACAGTTAAATAAGGTGGAAGAAAGGTTAGTCAGGGGTCTGACACTAGTGGAGGGAGGATTGGGGATACTTGGAGGGAGGTTTATGGATAATTGTAAGGAACTTCCCATGTTACAAACAAACATTGGATTGTGCAGTACTAGTTATACTAAAAAACAAAAGGATTTGGCAAACAGCGATGATTATAGCAGCAATGGTTTAAAGAGCCTGTTCACCAATGCTAGAAGTCTAGCAAACAAGATAGGGGAGTTAAAAGCATTAATGAGTGAAGAGCATTATGACTTAGTTAGCATTTCCTGAATCCTGGCTTTGTTCTTAGCATGACTGGGCTGTCAATATTCCTGGTTATACTCTCTTTCGTAAAGACAGAGTCAAACGAAAGGGTGGTGGTGTCTGTCTGCACGTGAGAAGTATTCTAAAAGTGAATGTGAAAGAAGAAATTGCGGATGGAACAAGCGATGAGGTTGAGGCATTATGGGTGGAGTTGAATGTAGGATTGAATAACACACAATTATTTATTGAAGTCTGCTATAGGCCCCCCAGTGCTAGGTAAGAAATAGAAAATAAACTATTAGCACATATAGAAAAAGCAGCAAAAAGTGGAAGTGTTTTAATCAGGGGGGATTTTAACTACCCTGACATTGATTGGGGTAATGGCACTACAGGAATAGCAAAAGGGAGGAAATTTGTGAATTTAATACAAGATAATTTTTTGGTACAGTTTATAGAAGCCCCAACTAGAAAT
>NC_092859.1:68327687-68345345 GCF_032062135.1 Pyxicephalus adspersus
TGGGAATGTTTCAAGTCTGTTCTACAAAAGCAAACTGAAAAATATATTCCAATGGGTAATAAGTTTAAAAGGGTTAAAATTAAAACCTATGTGGCTCACAGCTGATGTTAAAAAAGCCATAAGTAACAAGAAAAGAGCATTCCAAAAATATAAAAATGAAGTATCACCTTCATCATTTGAAACCTATAAAGATTATAACAAAAGATGTAAAAATGAGATAAAATTTGCATAACTTGAAAATGAATGACAGATTTCAAAGGAAAGTAAGGCAAACCCCCGAAAAATTTTCAAATATATTAATAGTAAAAAGATCAGATCTGAGCATGCGGGCCCCTTAAAGGATGTCACTGGGTTGGTAACTGGGGGTAAAGACAAGGCAGATTTACTAAACACTTTTTTTTAGCTCTGTGTACACAAAGGAAAATGGCAGAGCTCAAGTCCAAATTCATATTAGCAATGTCACTGCCTTAAATGAGTCACACTAGCTCAGAATTTATATGGTAGAGAAACAGCTGGGAACATTTAAGGTTGACAAAGCACCAGGACCTGATGGATTACATCCACGTGTCCTCAAAGAGCTGAGCTCTGTTATTTCAAAGCCATTATTTCTAATTTTTAGACACTCTTTAGTCACTGGCAAGGTGCCAATGGATTGGTGTAAGGTCAATGTGTTTACTATCTTCAAAAAGGGAGCAAAGTCATTACCAGATAACTACAGATCCATTAGTTTAACCTCCATAGTTGGAAAGGTCTTAGAGAGTGTTATAAAAAATCACATAGGGGAGATTCTGCTAGAAAATATTAGTGATAGTGAAAAGTGATAGTCAGCATGGCTTCACGAAAGACAGAAGTTGTCAAACAAATTTACTCTTTTTATGAGGAAGTAAGTAAACAGGTAGACAGTGGAAGAGCAGTTGATATAGTGTACTTGGATTTTGCTAAAGCATTTGACACAGAACCCCACAGACGGTTAATATGCAAGTTTAGAAAAGTCAATCTGTAAATGGATAGAGAACTGGCTTAAAGATCACATCCAGAGAGTCGTAATTAATGATTCATACTCTGAATGGTCTAAGGTTATTAGTAGTGTACCCCAGGGTTCAGTGTTGGGACCCTTACTGTTTAACATCTTTTTAAATTATATAGTGTTTGGGAATTAAAGTACCATTTCTGTTTCCAAATGACACCAAACTATGTAATGGAATTATGTCCATACAGGAAGTCTATAATCTACAAGCAGACCTGGATGTACTGTTTGATTGGGCAGCCAAGTGGCAAATGTAAAATTATAGACTTGGGCTTTAAAAACATGCATGTGTCATACTGTCAAGGAGGAATTCATTTGGGGAAGTCAGAAATGGAAAAGGATCTGGGGGTTCTGGTAGATCAAAGACTTAATAACAGCATGCAATGACAAGCTGCAATATCTAAAGCTAGTAAAGCACTTCTTGTATTAAAAGAGGAATAGACTAGAGATGGAGACATAATCCTGCCCCTGTACAAAGCATTGGTCAGACCACATCTGGAATATGCAGTCCTGTTTTGGGCACCAGTTCACAAGAAGGACATTGTGGAATTGGAGAGAGTGCAGAGAAGAGCAACTAAATTAATAAAATGAATGGAGGAGCTCAGCTATGAGGAGAGATTAGCTTAACTGAATCTATTCTCCCTTGAGAAGAGACGTTTAAGGGGGGATATGATCACCCTGTATAAATATATAAACGGTCGATATAGAGAACTCTCTTCCCCATTATTCACTTTGAGATCATTACAAAGAACAAGAGGACACTCTTTGCATCTGGAGGAAAAGAAGTTTAAGCTCCAGCTAAGGAAGGGATTCTTCACTGTAAGGTCTTTGAAAATGTGGAATCGGCTCCCTAAGGAAGTAGTTACAGCAACTACTATAAATTGCTTTAAGAAAAAGCTGGATGCTTTCCTAGAAGCACAGAATATAACTGGGTATTATGGATTTAAAGTAAAAATAACAGTGACTGTTGATCCAGGGAACATCCGATTGCCTCATGGAATCAGGAAGGAATTTTTTTTCCCTGTTGAAGCAAGTTGTACCAGTGGTTTTTTTTGCCTTCCTCTGTACCAACTATGTCTTATAAGGTTTTATATCTGGGATATATTAATTTCCCTAGTGGTTGAACTTGATGGACTTTTTTTCAACCTAACCTACTATGTAACTGTGTAACTCTCCCTGCACATACATGCAATCAATTCTCCCTAAACAGCTTTACCATACGCTGTTAAATGTCTGCTGAAAATTTCCCTTTTTAGTGAGGTTGTTGGCACATACCAGAGCCCTTAATACTGGCCCTTCCAAACAATCTAACCCAATCACAAGAGAGTGCTGTATTGTCATTATGAATTTACAACTAGCAAAATTCCCATTAGCATGAACCTCGAATGTGCTAATTTTGCCTCCAACCATTGATGGTCCTAAAACTGCCCTAATCTCTATTGATGACCAAAAAAACAATTCATAGGGAGCATACAGGTACCGGGAGGTTTCTTCAGGCACATTATTGAGTACCACACTGAACCGTAAAGTAGCTCAATACAGAAAATGTTTTAACATTTAAAAACAAAAATTACATTTTCAAATGAAAGCCTGAGCTAGATCTGATCTATGTCAGCTTGCTTTTTTCAAATACAGGCCTCCTGATTGTTTGCCAGATTGATGCCAGAATGCATTCTTAAGTTCTTAGCAACCTAATAAAATGTATATTTAATTTTAAATTACATGACTAAATCCTCATCCTCAGTATTCATAGTTTACTATGCCAACTTAAAAAAATATTAGTTGCTTTGGGTTAGAATAATTTACTTAAATAGCTCTGTTTTGTTGGAGGAATATTAAAAATGACCTTGATTTTTTTAAGCTTACATTGAGGCCTGGGGATAACTGTTTCAATGCTAAACAAATATCTAAAAAAAAAAACCTCCCTGCACATAAAAAAATTTGTTTACCCATCCAGCAGGTTCCAATGATCTTCAACATCTGACACACTTCTGGGTGTCAAATGTGCTTTTATGTAGCTATACAGAATTTCTCTGTATTTGCCACAGCTAATTGTAAGAACACTATATAGTGCTTATACATTACTGAGAAGGCAAAAGTAGAGCTAAATCTATTCCCTGTGCTTGGAACCAATAGGTTATTAACAAAACACCTATGGGTCAAATGTCTCATAAAGACAAGAGCACCTTGTCAAAAAAATGATCAAGAAGCTTCACCAGTATTGCTAGAAAAGGAATGAAACATTACCTTTTTATTGATTATTGGTTCTGTCAATAGTTTTATTGTGTCATAGACTTCAATCACCACATTTATATTTTAGATCAGTGAGTGGGGATGAGCGATACATTTTGGCAGAGTTATTTAAATTTGCCAAAAATAATAGGCAGAATTTATTCGGAAAATGCCATAAACCTGCCTTCTGGACAATTTAATTTAATTATTTACTTAAGGATAGATCTTCCATACTACAGATGAATCCAATTTTTTTATAAGAACCATTTTAAAATATTGGGTGGGGAAAGAAAAACAATCAAATTTCTGATGAGTATTCTGAATAATAAAAAAGTTTTTTTCAAAATAACATTTATTCATCAGAAATCACACCACTCAAGTTAGGTACTTTCACACTTTTTTATTATTTAGTGATGGTAAGTTTGGCTACTAGAAGGATGTATACAATTGTTTTAAGATGGGATGTAAATTTGCCTATATTAAGATGTAAGATTCCTAATTCAGGAGAAGATTTGAAAGAAGTCTCTGAAATTTCTGAGGTTGAAAACTTGATTCCAAAAGGAATGAATAGAATGGCTTTGCCACAAGAGAGGAAACAAGCTTCCTGTGGCTCTGCAACCCCTCCAGCATGTAGGAGGGTAAATACATGAAAATGTAGCCAGTCTTGCAGGAGTCAGATATCACTGGGTGACCACTTTCTAAAACAAAACCCAATGATCTATACACTACTTAGAACTGGGGACATTAATCCCCAGCTCTTACTTCCACTTAGACATTAGGAAGGTCTTATAGAAGTTCACATGCCACAGATCAACATTATAGAGAAACAATGTTTTCATTGATGCCCAAATCTTATAATACTAAAGGTATAACAGTGGAAAATATTGGGGAGGCATATCTCATTCTTCCTATGCTGGGTCATTTTGGAAAGGTATGAGTCTTTTGGACTTTTGGAAGATGAATAGCTATTATAAAAAGTGATATAAAAATGTTAGAAGCAAAAACATTTTAATAGCCACCACAGAGGTAGAACATTCACAATTGTTTTATTCGGCCAGTTCTTGGGGCAGTGACATTTACATTTTTTAAACTAAGGTCATAGATATGGTTTGTATGTGCTGGTAAAGAAATACCTAAAAAGAAATGACTGCTTCTTCACAAACAAATGGGAATTGGGTCAGCAGCCCCCTTCTTGAGGTCAGGAGAGGTTGAAGTTTTAGGATCTGTGATTTTGTAATATTTCTGGGCATTAGGTCAATAGGTCCAATACAGTTTTACTCTCAGTTTATCTTTCTCAGTTTCTCTTTTTATTATTTTTTTATTAATGTTCCCTGGTGTCACTCCAAGGCTTATGTCATAAAAAGCAACTTCTAAAGTCAGTTATTTCCATCATTATTTGATTTCATGAACAATATTCATTTAAAAATTATTTTTTCATTGCACTGGTACATGTACCCTTTGGCTCTGCCTGCCTTCCAATGACTTGCCAAAAGTTTCAACATGACTGCCAGGCAGCTAGCATTGTGAGAAGCAGGTCTGTCATAGCAGCCTCCTTATTTAACTTGACACATTTTTTTAAAGATCTGCCAGCTAAAATTTCAAAATCAATAAAGTTTTATTTTCAACATTTTAACTGAAGGATGAAGCATACTATTTTTTATACAGGGAATATGCACATAACCTTACAAGATACTACATATTTGGGTTCAGCCATGTCAAAGCATATTCTTGTGAACATTCTGAATTTTCCCGATGGGATGTTCTTGGTTTCATATCTTACACAATCTTTAAGATGTTCTCGTTGCTTTGGTTTATCTAAGTGATGTTGACAGCAGACTGATTCAGGCTTATAATCCCAAAAAAACGTTATTCAAATAAGCAAGTCAATTAAACTTGTGAGTTGTTATTTATTTATTTTTTTATAACATGTTACTGTATTTATTACAGTATTTATATTATTAGTTTCAGAAAGAATTGTATGTTTTTAAATGAAGCAATGTAATAACAATAACATGAAAAGTGCAGTACATAATTGTGATCAATTAAATCCTACCACAATCAGAGAAATTAAAACTGAGAAGGTTGCTAAAAAACACTGCACATTGTGGTTCTAAACAATAGTATTTTTATTGTAAAGCGCTATTTCATCACATGCAACTGTAGTAGTTCATGGGCAAGATTTCAACACTTCCTTTAAAGAAAAACAAAAATGGCTTGTGGTCAAGTTTATAAGTTGTTTTATGTATGTTTTTCTTACATTTATATAAGTAATAAATTAGCAATTAAGAATCCTCTAAGTATTCTGGGTTGCCTAATGGGCATTGCTTCACAGCTTCCTTTTTCTGATTAAGATTCAGTATACATCTAATACAGCATACAGAATAGGTCTTGGCTCCCGATGCGTTTTGTCTGTATGGGGTTTCTTCAGGGGAGATTATGTAGGGAGTTAGATAGTACTAACTTCTATACAGACCTTTCTGTCACATTGGCCCTGATGTATTAAACCCTTTCGAGGCTAGACAGGATACACTTTCATCAGTGAAGCTGGGTGATCCAGCAAACCTGGAATTTATTAGGTCAAAACATTTGCTAGCAAATAGCAAAATATTTTGAAGAAATTCATTTCTGGTTTGCTAGATCACCCAGCTTCACCAATTAAAGTGTATGCTCTCCAGCCTTGGAGCTTTAGTACATCAGGCCCATTATGTACTTTATATTGTATAGACTGAGTGTTTTTAACTCTGTATTTGACAATGTTTGACTGTATGCCTTGGGGTCTTACTTAGAGTTCCCTTACTCTCCATGTGCTTCTGTAAACTGTCCCATCACTCAGCATGATACAGTAAAAACGTGACACAAGTCAACTCCTGGGCTACATACCAGCTGCTCTTTTTTTGTAAGAATAATGTTAACTACTGTTTGTGATTTCAACAGCTTTTAAAACATTAATTGATTAAATAGTGTTCTTTTATGTTCAAATTAGGTCTAATTTGCTTTTTCCAACACTTAACATAGCCTACAGTTCCATTAAAAACCCTGTATGTAAATTATTAAGCAGTTGATTCAATTCATGTTTTTAGCTGAATATCATCTGAATTCTAAAAACAATTTGGAACTAAACAGTGAAGGAACTAGGAGTTTTGTTACTCTTTATCTGCTTTCATTTTTCCATTTGCTTCTAGATCCCTCAAAGGACCTTTCATGTGTGTTTTAAAATAGAACAATTTGGGAGACTGTTTCATTAGTATAGCCAGGAGCCCTATACTAGGAGGATATCTTCCACAGGACAGTTAGGGATACATATTTATTTTGGTAACCTCTTCGCTGCTAGATGTGCCCGGAACACATATTTCTGCAGTGTATTGTACATATCCCCCTGGAAGCAATATTAAATCAGCTTGCTCACTGCACAGCTTAGTCCTTCTTACATAACATTGATCATCGCTTGTATTGCAAAATAAAGGCATTACTAACAGATCAGTGTCTCTGCTCAAGATGCATGAAGCATCGCAAAGATGTAACATTTTGATCAAGTTAGACATTTATGAACAAATGCCATAATTTAGTTAATGATATGGCAGTACGGTAAAATGTACACACAATCCTTTAAATCTAATTTAATTTAACATTTTCTAGGGTCTGTGAAAGATTCTAGTGTTGTTGTATACTAAAATACTATTTTGCTCTGGAAATAGTGAGTATATTAAGAATATAAGATAAACTAAACAGTGTCAAAGAAAGGAAATAACAAACAAATGAGTTGTGGTCGTTGAGTTCTTGTCTTTCATTGCCTTGATGAATCATAAATGGCAGACAATTATAAAAGTAATGTTATATATTTTTTTTGCTATTGTTACTATTTATTTGTTATTTTTGACGCTGCACAGAACATGATAGAGGGGAGATGAATTACTCTACAGACCTATCAAGCTGTGTAAGAATATGATATTCTGTGGAATATATCCACAGAATAAGGGAGGGAATATTTACATTTCCTACCGCCTTCAAAATGCCACTACTTTCAATAGAAACACAGGGAAATCCACACTTTCCGCTGTGCCACAGCTCTAATTTGTTCCTTCCGCTAAGATCCTAATCCGTTTTACCCTTTGATGGAGTAGGAAATAGTTTAACCCATTTTTTCTCTGTCTACCATGCACAAATTTCATTAATTTCTAAAATCTGTATTCCAGCAGGATGGGCAATAGCCAGACTCAACAGTAAAGATTTTCAAGTCACTGTGGCGCTATATAAATATACATGCATATATGCACATGCATATGTACATGCTAAAACACAAAGTTTACTCTCCTGGCTCTGGTCTGTAAGACCTAACTGTGAGAGACCTACTCCGAGCTCACTAGCTTCACACAGCCTTTGCAGCTGGCCCACCTGGTCTTAGGCTGACAATCTCACACCCGTCTCAAAGTTCTTTTTTAATATCAGAACACGGGTGCTTCCTAGCCATGCTGAATTTCTGGCCTAGAAAATGGTGCCTGGCCCATCCAATCCTTTCAGAACACTCCAGGCCAAATAAAGGGCTGCAATTCTGCTGCAATACAATTAATTATGGCCCTAACCAGGCCCTTTAATCCCTTTTCCAGGGGCAGATGATGCCACCATATAGTTCATTTTACAATATATATATGGAAAGAGTGAGAGACAGGGAGAGAGTGGAGAGAGTGTCCCCATATATTCTCTAGTTGACAATCAACCGGTGCCATAAAATATGCACTGGGATGATTCTCTACCAGAGAATGTTTGATGAATGTCAGATTCGATGTTAAAATGACACTCAATCATTTTAATCCGGATTGCACATATTTTTTACAATATTTTTTATATATATATATATATATATATATATATATATATATATATACTTTGTGAAGGAAAAAAAACTTTATTTAGTTTCAAATATTTAGGCAACAAAAACTTATTAGGTATAATGTTATACTGTGAAAAAGGGCACCCTTTTAACTTAAGATTAGTTCTTAAGAAGTTCTTAGGTTAACTTAAGAAGTTCCTAGGTTATTTATTCTTCTGAATGAATTGGCTTGGGGATATTCCCAGAATATTAACATCCATTACTGCTTATATGACATAAAGTCATGAAAATGTATGTACATCACAAGGAAATGAACTACTTTTTCAAAATATTTGAATGAGCAAAAATTTTCTGATCTAATTTTTTGCCTGTTCAAATATGCCCAAAACTCAATTTTCATGACTCATACATGTGAAAGGAGTATGTATTCATACACTCAAACTCACGTATATTACCTCTATTTGTAAGCACTGCTTGAATCAAAATCTATTTTTGCCTTTACCAATTTCTCAATTTACTTAAAATCATGTGAATTTTTTACATGATTGTAGATAGGAGGATCCAAACCTAATTCTTCCATCAGGAACTCTCAAGGGATGCCCAGAAATATTTTAATTGACCCCAGTACCAAGCCACACTGTTTGCTCATTTTGCAATATTCTGGAATAAGCACCCCCAAAACCTCTGTAGTTCTGGCCAGGATACTTTATATGTTAATACTTACTCAAATGATTATTTTTCCCTCAATACAATAATTTGCATTTTTTAAGTGCTTTACCATCTGAATTGGTTTGTATTTGCCAGCCTATTTAGAAACTGGATTTGCTGTCTCTCTGTCATTAACTGGGGAAAAAAGGTTCTTAGACAAGCCCTATGTGTCCTTTTTTTTTTTTAAGCTCTTCTATGCTTAGTAGTAGTAGTGGCAAATAACACCTTGACAAGCAATCAGATTTTTTTTTTAGTTCAGTCTCAGTCAACTCTGAGAGGAATAATCCAACCAGTCCTGGTTACAGCCTATAAAATCAAGACTTAGGTATGCACACACATGCAATAATTGTTGTTGGAAACGAACGATTAATGACCGAATGTCCGATAATAGTTAACAAAAAAAGTGCACAAGGACTGGCCTGGAAAACAACGACTGTCCTGGCAATTCTGATTGGGCGATGATCATTCACTAACTATTGTGTGTACGGTCGTTCAGTGATCGTGGATGGTTCTGCGGTACACTTTCTCTGGTACACGTCACTTCCTGCATCGTTCAAACGATAGTATCTATTGTGTGTACATTATTGGTGGATTATATTTGAACGATCATATCGTTACAGCATGTACAGAATCGTGCACTATACGATCATTCAAAATAATCGTGCATAATCGTTGATCTGTCGTTAATTATTGTTTGAAAACGAATGATTATTGCACGTGTGTACCTAGCCTCAATCTGAGCATCTTTCATAATGATCTTTAGTTCATAAAAACTTTGACACTTACATACCTCTTGAGGTCTCTAAATTATGTGACTGTTAGAGGGTTACCTACCTTTTTAAATAAAGTAAAAAATGTGATGATAAGTTGGATATATAGTGTTTTAAAACTCTCTTACTGGTACTGAGTTCCACTTCCCTCCACACAATTTACTAACATGTTCCAGAGGAATGCTGGAGATGTCATGCAAATATCCTGATCTTGCACATTAATCTACCAGGTTTTGAGGAATGCCCAAAAATCAATTTTTTGGCTTACGAATGTAGGTCCAACAAACAATTACTTTTGCAGCTCAAAAACACCCCAGGGAAAACCTACAAAATCTTCAATACAGTCCTGCTGATTATTGCAGCCAAAGACTACATTCTAACTCTCTGGAAAACAGCTCACACCACCCCATAACCCCCTCTGTGGCTTCCCGGAACCAATGAACACATAAAAATGAATGATCCCACAGTCTCCATTAAAAACCTAAAGAAAAAAAAAAAGACTCACATGATTACTATAGATAGACATCACATATCTATACCTAAAAAATCCTGCTTTGCCACTGTACAATGTGCAGAGGGCCAGACACAGACAGTTTCCCAAATTTGAGGCACTATCATCTTACATTGTCATGTGAATATGGGGCTCGGAGAACTTATGTTAAACAGTTTTTGCAAAACACTGTAACAAATCATTTTAACAAACATGTCTTCCCTTTTATTTTTTTTTCTCTCTCTTTCTTTTTCTCTTCTCTAAGCCTAACCTTCTACCACACCCCCTTTCTCCACACACACCAATACTCAACAGGCATTAGAAACACATCTTAACCTTAAACCTTTCCCAATAACAAAAAAAAAAAGAATGAGCATCAAGAAAACAGTATCACACCTATTATCTCTAATGCACTGTGGAGTTTTCAGATAACACAAGATTTAGATATGATATGAAATGGTCTTCCTATCATCTGTGTACATCCTTGTATGTGAAAACCCGTAAACATGACTAGTCTAGTGGGCATAGTCAATTTCTCTATATAAGCCTACTTGCTTTTAATAGTAGAGCTACTTTTTAGCCACTCTAGATTACTCCAGTTTTTAATAATGGAGCCATCCATAAATTGTCTCAAGCAATGTGATGATCTTTTGATTGCACACTACTACATGCATCAGTTAGGCACAGCAACAGTTGTCAAAGTGTTAGTAGATCCTAAATGTATGAAGGTTCAATAATTTTATATAATGTGGATCACTAATAAAAAATGTTTCACAAAAAATGCCTATGCCCCCAAGAATTTCACTGTAGTTTATATTACAAAATAAACGTCAGCAAAGCATGAGAAGGAGAGGTAAACCAACCCAAAATAGAATGATATATTGAAATCAATTCCACCTGGCAGCTTAGCAGTTATTTCCTCTGTGTGTAAAAAGGCAGATTTAATATGGAGTACAAAAGTTACAAAAGAGTTGCATAGAGAGACGAGATAAACTACAAAGGTGACAGGGATAAGCCAAGCATGAAATCCTGTGGAAGTAAAAAGATTCTATTAATACATACTAGAGACTTTAAAGTGTAAGTATTCAAAAGTAAGATGGAGAAAGAGGCTATTTCCCAGGAAATGAGCTGTCTTTAGGCTTCATGTAAATCACATATCTTGTAGTATAAAAACTACAAAAACATACTAAACAATGAAAAATTATGTACGTGCTATACTTTCAGAGTATTTAATGCATGTTAGTATGCAATACAATATCATTATGATTTACTTGGGGTGGATTTAATAAAGGAATTTAGACTTCAGTTGGTAAAGTGAATGTTCCCCAAGCGTATGAATAGGATAAAGCTGCGTATTCTAATCAACCATTTATGCTTATTATTTTTCTTTGTAGCATCTCCAGTGTTGTTTTACTTTAAATTTTGTTGGCTTTTTCTTGTAGAACCTTGTTGTTAGGGATGATCTATATGACTTCTCCTGTTGGTCACTCTATCTAGCCTTGTGTGAAGTTTCAAATTAAAAATTTCAATTTCTTTTGGAATTTTATTTCTCCTGATATTTAGTAAATTAAAATTGTTCATCAACATGACATACCAAAGCACAAGTCAACAGTTTGATGTGCATTGATGATGCAAGCACTTATTATATAGAAGTACATGGAGCATTGATAAGGTGTAAGGAGTACCTAATGAACCGGTCTAAAATCATCATGTCTCAAAACAATTAGATAAAATCTTGATATTTATTGTAGGTAAATCTGAACATCACAAAAATAAAAAAAAAAGTTTGTTCTGATCACTGCTGGGATACTACAGCAGCCAAATGCACTGGAATGACATGGGAGGACCATCTAAAGCATTAGGAACTTTTTGATCATAAAAATGGGCGAAATGTGTACAGTGGTGGGAGGTAGCAGTTAGTCAGTGGGAAGGGGACACAAAAAGTACACTTTAATTGGTTGGCAACCAATAAATGGTTCTGTGTCCTTGTGTAAAGTGTGTAATAAACTTTATTATTGTCTCAAAAGTCAAGAGTTTGCAGATACTTTACACAATGACAAAGTGCCATCTAGTGATGTGACCCAATTTAAAAAAAAATATTCTTTATCACATTTTCATGTAAAAAAAACTTGGTTTATACTCAAGTATATTCTGTAGGTCTCTGCAATCTAGAAGAAAATCTTGTTCCCTTGAGCCTTAGCTTTGTTGCTCAAGTAAAAAATCTTCCTATTCTAATAAAACACATTTAACAAACATAAAACAAACAGTGCCACTGAGTGACTAACACTCTTTGCATGGCATGGATCCTGACTAAGGTCAGCTGTCCTGACCTTAGTTAAGGACAACTGTCTAAGGCTAGGTACACACGTGCAATAATTATCGTTTGAAAACGAATGATAAACAACTATTCCTGACTATGTTGAATGATCGTATTGTGCACAATTCTCTACATGCTGTAATAATACGATGGTTCACATATCATCCACCAATAATGTACACACTAGATATGATCGTTTGAACAATGCAGGAACTGGCATGTACAGGAGAAAGTGTATCACAGAACAATCCACGATCACTAAATGAACGTACAGACAATAGGTTACAAACGATCATTGCCCAATCAGACCTGCCGGGACGGCCGGTCGTTTCTAGCGAGATTCCTCGTTCGTCGGCATTGTTGACCAGTTGTTGTGCACTTTTTTTGATAACAATTATTGAAAGATCTTTTATGGATTGTTCGTTTCCAATGTCTATTATTGCACGTGTGTGCTCAGCCTAAGTGACAAAATACATATCCTTTTGCTTTTCCAGGAAATGTATCCTATTGGAACACATATACCAAACTTAAATAATAGGGATTTTAACCCACTCTGCATGTATTTGCTGAACATGCAGTTGTTAATCATTATGTCCTCTACAACCACATAAAAAGTTTACAAAAACTTGATGTTCACTGGCATTGTCTTGCCATCAAACCTTTTCATTTTTAAATGACCTAATATATGTCTTGCTTACAGTGCATTCCAACTATGCCTTCCTTGAATTCTTTGTATTGGCAAGTCTTTTGTTCATACTTACAAAAGATTCTGAACTGCTCATTTACTTTCATAGCATGCTTACTTTGTTGTCAAGATAAAGAAGAAAATGGCTACCTTAAAGCCTTACATTGTCATATGAAATACTAAAAAGAACTAAACCAAAAACAAAAATAATTGTGTATCAAACTAAAATTTTCATTGCCTTGTTTATGCTATGATTTTTAAGGTTGCATTTTACAGTTTTGAAATATATGATTTATTTTAACTAATGAACCTGTTTTTTTTTTTTCTGTACATGTATTTTTATTTTTTAGTAGTTTATCTTTTTTTTAATATTCTGTAAATAGTTAAGCACATCTACACTTAAAATTTTCACACATAATTATTACTCTTCTTCATGCCAAGAAATCAAGTACTTTGATTTAATATTCTAAAACAGGGACAAAGAGTGCACCTGTGTTATTGGGAAAAGTCCTGGATAGACGTTATGTGGGATTGCGGTTTAATTATTGAGGTGAAACCAGTAGACTTTTTGTTTTACTGGGAATTTGAAAGAGTAGGGTGGGGCAGATTCCCAATTCTGGGTCCCACGTTTTCCTGAGTCTTAGCCTATATTGCCCACTCTGTGCTAAGCAGCAGCTCTGCTGTGAATAAATGAGCTTGTGTGTGTGAAAAGAGAAGCACTAACCAATTTCAGATTTTATTTTATTTTATTTGTTTTGCTAGCCAGGAGGTTATTTTTTACTTTGGTGTTTCTGGTACCACCTTTGCAAAAGAAGACCATTTTGTTTGTTTTGTTTTTTGTTCAAAAATTACAGGCCGGAGCCCTAAAGAGATGCTGATACCTGGAGTTGCCATATTGCCGTCCTCTTTCTATTTGAGGCTAATCCCCACATTATGTTTAATATCTTATCTTGTTCATGGGTTAAAAAAGTATTCTTTTAGAATAGTTGATTTTCCTGTTGTGCATGCATGTTATCCACACATCAGCTTTTGTCTGTATTCCATGAAGAGCTTAACTCAGTAATTTAGTAAAACAGCACAACATAAAGGAACCTATTAATCTTTTACTGTGCTGCCTCCACTGTTCACAGGGACAGAAGTGATATCAATGGATCAGTGGAGGCAGAAAGAAAATAACACTCTGATTATTTTCCGTCTACTCTGGATGTCCCCTAGCATAAGCATTTCATATACTGTGGATTAGAAAAGCTTGACAGATATGTAGACAATTTTAGTAGTATAACATAGCACTAGCTTTATATAAAGTACAATTTATTATACTTGTAAATTTCACATTCATATAAAAATAATGATATATAGTATATATTGGTAAAAGTCTGCAATATTAGTACATTATAAACTTGACACAAGTAATAAATAGGCACCCTCAACTAGGCTATGTTTCATATTCTTATTTGTTATTAGTCTATTTATTATTATTTATTATTTATTATTATTTATTAGTTATTAGTCTTATTAGGCTAACTGGATATATAAGGTATAAAGAAATGCATAATCAGATTTTTCTCCATGCTCCTGTGATTGCAGTTTCCCCTCTAGTGTGTAGGTTAGCATGTTCCTTTACCAAACAAATGTATCACAAATTAATTATGTACTACTGGGTTGGCATTCCCTTCCCCTGAGGGAACTGCATTAGGGTACAATTACCTACCAGAAAGTGTTTCAATGATGGTAGGAAAACAAAGCAGGCAGGTAAAACTCATGCAAAAAAGGGAAGAAAATACAAATTCTATGCAGATAGTGCCCTTGGTTTAATTGATACTCATCAGCATTCCCAGAGCTACAAGGCAAAAATGATACGCACTCAACCATCACGCTGTTCTTTGCCTATCCAAAACAAAAAGGTTCCAGTAATTCTACCTGTAACTGCCACATAGAATACTGTTTTGTTAGATTACAGCCAAAAGTTCAAAAAAAGGTTGTTTGTACAAAAACCTAGTTGATAGAAAGGCGTGCATATATCCTATTGTCTAAGGAGCAGATAACAATTATGCTTTCATGTGATTGTTACATAATAACCAGCTATTATAGAACTTACTCCAGCTTGTGACTTATAAAGGTGTTAAAATGCATTATTTTTCTAAGTAACAGACAAACTCACATAACAATGGGTATTTAAACTGATAAGTGTATGGTAAGTAACTCTTGACAGAATAATTATTGTTACATAAAAGGGAAATAATCCAAGATGTGTCTGTCATTCCCTGACATTGTTGGCATTTACGCAGTTTTTCTTCCTGTGTTTTGTTCCTTAGGATCTTGTGGTTGCAGTCAAGTGTGAGAAGAGCAGTTTGTGAGCTATTTAAAGCCATGTAAATTAGAATTACAAGTTAAACATGTACACTAAATTTTAATCTGTTTTATTTTTTTAAGAAAGCAAAGAATAATTATTTTGTTTTCTATATGCTGAATTTAAATGACATAAAACTGTAGAATACTTATACATGATGTAAAAATAACATGAAACAAAAAATACATACACAAATTGTACATAATGTACATCGATAAATTACAATCTCTCAAAATCTTTACTTTTAATCAACCCACACATATCCCTGACAGCATATGCTGTAACAGTGTGATCAGTGGCGAACAAAGGTATAAAGGATCTCTGTGAAGGGCTTAAAGTATATGGGTGTGGGCACAGCAGGAAATAGTCCCAGTACACAATAAACCGAATTCTAGTTTTAATTGGTGATACCTCTGAGTATTCACTATAAGTCTTCTTTATAATATTAATATTAGTATTAGCAGTAGTGGTAGTATAGTAAATGTTGCCATGTTGTTACTTTCCTTTGGCTTATACTAGCAATACTTTAACATTTAGGTGATTAAGGGGGTTTGCCATAAAAGGGTATATAAACCCTAACGAAGAGCTTCCCTTTTTTGCTCCTCTTTAGTCTAAGTATGCCATTGAAAGGGTTTTTGTAAATGTGGGATAAATGCAAATGCAAAATAGAAGCTATACTGTTTTAAAAGCACAAACTATTTAATGGGTTCCAGCATTCCCCTTCTTCAGGGCTTTAGTGTTGTTTTCTTCAGGGCTTTAGTGTTGAGTCTTTATCCCTGTAAATGACTTTCCTACTGAATGATTAACCTACTGAATTCTGATTTTTAGATTACGTTGTTAGTTATTATAGTTGGTGCAGATAAGTATATTTTTTGTATATTTTACAAGATTTTCTTAATTAGTGAATGAAACAGGCAGACTCATTGTAGAAATATATATTGTTGAAGGACCAATTTTAAAACAAATCATTATCCAAAGGCATTGAATGCAATCTACGTGGAATTGGCTGTAGTGAATACTACATATTTCAGCTATGGGTATTAAAATGTTTGCCTTTGTATATTTTATATTAAACATGTACCTTTAGAAAATCCTAATGACATATTCACGGTATCAATGTGATTGATCTCTTTGTAGACCCAACATTGCACAGCTAACTTTTGTTGTACATGCTGTTTTATTAGCAGAAAAGAACACAGTCCACGTTACTCTGCAAATGAAAAGAACATCACATACATTTTTTCATTTGTGCTTCCCATATCCTTTCAAGTTTCTGCCTGACATAAATTACTAAATCCCATCTGTTCATTAAATGGCTCAATAAAGCTAATTGAATTAGATAACACTTCATTGTCTCTGCAGACAATTGAAGTGTGATTTATTCCAAGATCATATAGAAAACAGATAAAGATGCTCAGGGAAAGTAGCCAATGTTTATTGGTTTGTCTCAAGGAGTTCAAAGTGTTTATGAAGATGCTTTGCCCATGATTTGGAAGATACAACTACTTATGGCAATTCTCTGTCATTACGCGATACAAATTCTGCTCGTTGTGTGCAGCCCCGTGACAGTAGGATGCTTGGACTGCACTTTTCTTATGATATTAACTTGCCAGTTCATCAGCTGACAGGGTCTATTTGAACCAGAAGTGAATGGTCTGTAACGTTGAACTACAGCATAACTTCTTAAGACAAGCACATAAAAATGCTGCCAAGACTCAAATCAAAACATTGTCTTTTTAATGCACATACCTTTAAACCCGTTTTACATCAAACCAAATCTGAATATTCTTTAATGAGAAATTTAAAATAAATAAAATACTAAACCAGGAAGCACAAAATAAGTTATATGGCAGATTAATATACCATTTGCACAGTTGTAGGCCATATCATATATATGGTAGGCATTTAAAGTTTTACTTTACTATGATAAGATTTGCAAAATATTAGTGATAATGTTAATGCTAGGGGTTAGCCCACTGCCTTTCAAGTTTCCCTTGACTGAAATTATGTGGTTTAATTAGCACCTTGCACATATTGTGGTTTCAGATCAGAGAATTTTCTTTTTGTCCTGCATAAATATTTTCTAGTCCAGTTTTCCACCCTAGATAGTGCAAAATTGCATATTGGTTTGGTAAGTATTTTTTGAATGCAATATTTGTTGGGCCATTTTTTAACTATTTTGGCTTTACATGGAAGTGTGGGTTTACATGTGTTTTGTTTGTTCTTTTTAATTTTTTTGTCATTTAGTGTA
>NC_092859.1:68347395-68364344 GCF_032062135.1 Pyxicephalus adspersus
GTTAACATCTCCTTCTGAATCGCGCAGCTGAAAATTAATCGCCTTAATTGGCGTTTTTGAGATCTTTGCAGGAAACCGGCAGGCAAGTTCACTAGAACTCGGGCCTGACTCGTGCTAATAGAGGTCCCTGACCTCAAACCTACGTACATTGATGAATCAGGGCCAGTGTCTCCATTCTTAAAGGCAGTTGACTAGCTGATTAGATATTTGTGTTAATATAAAAATAACATATATACAATAATTTTTATTTAATTGTAATCCCAGGCTTTGGGAAAACATGTAGTGGTGTTACACGTGTCGGCGCATGTGTAGACATCAGGAAGATTCCTAAAGAGGACTAATATTATGTAAGGGAGAACTTCAGTAATGGTGACATTTGTATTGAGTTGAACTCCTGAGGCTTTTCTGTTCTTGGTATCATGCGATTGGAAAAATGTGCGGAATGTGATGTATTTTATTTATGAGAAGATGTCACCATAGGTTGACATCAAAACTTTTTTGATACACTTTTTATACACTATGTCAATGTGCTTTTTTAAAATTTCTTTTAGAGAATGTTGATCCTTTTCTTTTTACATCTTATTCTGCCATACCTAAATTCACTTAAGTTTTTTTTTTCTTTATACTTATTTGTATGTGTATTCATGCATAAATATAATATTAAAAAAGTAAAAAAAGAAGTAAAATATACACATATTGTCAAAAAGCATTGTCAAATGTAAAATATTAAAAGCAGCTGGTTTAATATATTATTAGATCCGTTATTCTTTAATCTTATGAACAAAAATGTACTATATTGGTGCTTAGATTTGTTGTGACTTTATTTGTTTTTTCAAGCCTTGTTCATTTCCTGCTAGTAAAGAAAATGGCCTGTTCACTCTGTCAGAATTCCAGGTTCCTTGTAGCATCGTGCCAGAAATCATAATTTCCCATAAAAATTTGCTGCTTCTCATGGCGCATCTGCTGCACTAAAAATCCCAAACAGTGTTATCAGCCTTGTCTGCCTCTTGTTATGTTATGAAGATTTGGAGGGCCGAGTGTCTCTTCGCCCAAATCCTGCACAATATGCACACTGCAGCAAAAACGTTTGTGGGTGCTCCATATTAAGCTCCATAGATAGTCTGACATAAAAAAAAAAAAAAAAAAGAAAAAAGTGAAACAGTTGTAATTACCGTTTAATTACAAATTAAATACTCATTTGGCTGATCACAATAATGACAAAAAATTAGCAGGACATAGGCTGATCATGACAAGGATTTGAGTGGAGGCAGGTTGTATCTAACCAATATGTTTGCCATTATAGTCTGCCTCCTGCCAAGTCTTTGCCTGAATCAGCCTTCCTCCATTCTGTCCGCTGCCAAATCTTTGATTGCAACAGCCTGGATACAGTCTGATGTTAGATATATTTGCTGGCTGGTGATGGTGGACTAGAACTTGGTGAGATGTGACCTTTCTTCCTACAACAGGCCTTGTGTCTACCACTCCCAGGTTCCCAGTAGTAAGCCTCCCACGCTGAGTAATGGCTAAATTATGGCCTGATAGTCGGACACTTCAACAATACTTGTACTCACGCTGCCACTACCAGTGCTGTCCTGTACCTACCATCACATTACAGCCTTCCCTGTTCCACACTCACATTTATGAGTTTCCCAAACAGACTAAATGGTGATGAACTGCCTAACTCACACTTCTGTAATGGCAGTAGGCTGCTAATGTACAACCAAGGGTATTCTGTGTCAGTGTCCCGCTAACTTATTCCACCCTGAAACAATGACATTCCAGCTACCAGAAGTGTCTGTGTGGCAGGGCAGGTGGCAAAGGGATGGTTGGGAGACTCCATCCCTGTCACTGTGACTATAGATGCAGGAGCTTAGATTTTATGCATTGCATTATCTGTCACATGGGTTGAGAGTCTCTCACTTCCCATGTTTTATTACTAATGATGATGGTGGCTGCCTTTACCTATTTCGGTATTGCTGATTTCTAACTTCCACCATCACAGATGGCTCCTGCCAACCCCAGGCCATTTCTACCCCAATATGGCACCATCCATGCCTCAAAATTTCATTAGTTTTTTAAACATAAATAAAAAGACACATCACTTAAAACTTTGTGTTTTCCTGTGTTATTTGCAAAAAAATACATAAATTACAAATGTTTGGCTTTAATGACATAACATTTTTTCGCTTAAAGGTCATATCAAATGTTAGGCATATTAACACAATGTGGCATAATTAGACCCAAAGCTTGAGGGATAGAGAAAAGGCAAATAAAAACCAGCTTTAAGAAAAGAATAATAAAAGACTCTAATGGAAACTAAAGAAAAGATTGTAAAAGAAATGTTTCCCCTGCAAGGTTGCCCTAAAGCTATGAAAGGTCTAGGATATCCCTAGTAAATCTACATATGTTCCCGTTAGATCTCTTCCTAGCTTAGAGGTATCTTTTTAGGTCTTACAAAATACTTGATGTAGACTGCAGCTATCTTGAATTTCTTGCTCCTATCACTGCTGAATACCACTGCGTAGCAATTCAAGGGTATTTCAGTCTATTCCTCAAAAAGAAAACAGCTGATTTGATATGACAATGCAGTTCTGTTGTTCTCTTAGAAATTGCTGCATAAAATGTGTTTATTAGAACAGACGCATAGCTGTAGAAGAAGAGCAGGACTTTGAAGATTAAAATGAATTGATTCGATGTGCTTCATGGCATAGTGCTTAATGTTATAGGTAAAAGAAAGCTGAATGCTGAACATCCATGAAGTTAAATGTTCATATAAAGCAAAGGATAGAAAATCTTCTACTTAATGTGTGTACTGTTAAACGACAAAGCGTTGACAATGACAAATGTTGTTTTTTTAATGTACTACTTTGCTCATACTAACTGAAAGCCTATGTGATTTTTAGTAATTCTAAAGCAAAAAATGCAACATTCTTTCCAATACTCACTTGAATTGAGTTGAATGAGCTAAAACCTTTTCCCTGGAGTGATGTGTCTCAAGAACCAGTCCACCGGAAGGGCGTCATTTTGGCACGTCCCTCTGACGGCATAATGATGCTGAAAACAACACTGATGTCATCACACAGGACATTCTCTGCACCCCTGAGGACCTCCCTTTGCTGAAGAAGGGGAAAGAAATCTCTGTGTCATAAGACAATTTTAAGAACTGAGGAAAAAAGTTACGTTTAAGGAAAAATGGTCAGGGCAGGGGATTGGGACACGGAAGATGGGAGTATGCAGTTGAGCTTTAAAGAATACCTTCACTGAAAATAGATGATGCTATTTTGAGGAAAATAGGGCACACTGCGCTCTCAGTATTGTCAGCCGGGGCTAAGACTAAGCTTACATTTAAAGTATCACTAGAGTAAAAAACAGTATATTCATTTTTTTATGTCTTGATAATACTTTTATTCCTATTGAGTTACAATAGGTCTTCAAATAGGCCCTATAGGTTCCTTATATCATTCATGGGGAACTACATATCTTTAATGCCTGTGGCTACAATTCATGCCCCATTCTGAATGTTTTCAATTGTAGCCCCCTATTGTGCTGCCAAGAGCTGAGACTACTGAGAAAATACCTTCATTAAGTATATCCAATGCAAGGAATAATGGGATATGCAGTTTTCTTAGAGGTGGGAAACTGACTTGTAGCCACTCTGCTGCCCCTTTATTTACATTTTTAAAAGGTAATATTCTTATATTTCATTTACTGCATATCACAAGAACGTATACATAGTAGCTGTGTGCTGAGGGCGAATGGAAGATAATAAGAGAAAAAGTCTCTCCCAGACCACTAGAATCTCAGTGTAACTAATGAATGCTGTTAGAATGTTAAAAAGAGAAAGAACCAGCCCTAAATTCCTGAAAATAAACAAGAGCATGGCTAAGTCACTGATTTTACTTGAATTAGTGTGCAAAATATATATAAACGCATGGAAAGCAAAGCGCTAGTCTAGTAACACATACACTGATGTTTAAGGTGTACTAGTATGGTGCATGCATTGGACATACAAATATTCCTGCTTTGGTGCCTCCTGTTAAGATGCACAAAGGAATTTGCATGTAAAAAAAAATGTGACCTGCTACCTAAGAAATGACATAAGCAAACACAAAATAAATTGCCATATCAAAAACACATGCTATTGAAGAAAACATAGCATTATGCATCAATGGATGTTTATTTTCATTAAAAATCTGTTCAGAGTCACCAGCCACAGCATGCACAATATTTTTCATTTGTGGACAATGCGATGCCTTCAGCGCAAAGGTACAAGCACATATGGTACAGGTACATTTTATGTGGTTAAAATTTTACATAAAATGCACTGGTTAAATCCTGGTTGCCATTTCTAATCAGAGCCATTCCAACATCAGATTGGAACTAGGGATTTGAGCGTTCCAGGTTCTGATCTGACATTACCATACTTGTCATTCATTATTGCTGTGATTATGACAATGACATAATAAGGCTGATTTATCAAAGGATTCAAAAATGTTCACACAATAATTTATGCACATATTCACGTTGATTATCCAACATGGGCAGACAGGGTAAATAGGGATCTCATTTAAGTAGTTTGCACACATTTTACTATGTGTATTTTCCCAAATCATTTAGTAAACGATCCTCTTTCTGTGATCTTCTACATTGCTCAGTCTTTTATTTGAATCCCTCACTGTACACAGAACATAGGTTAGTAAAGTAAAAGTCTATAGTAAAATAAAAGTTACTTAGAGGTCCATAGAGGTCCAACAAATTGCACGATTCCCTAAAAAATAAAATTGTCCTAGAAAATAAATGGTTCAAACAGAATCCTCTGAACCATTTCCCACCAATAAAGTGCTTGAGTATGAATAGACACTTGTACTTGGAGGAATACTGGCATTTCAAGGTCCTGTGTCTTTTAATCACCTTTGGCTCATTTCAGGTTCTGAAAGTGAAAAAAACCCATTTATTGAAGATATAATTAACTATAAGCTGTCTAGTTTATTTTCAAATAACATATGCCGTTTGCGTGTTCTCACTTTTGCTGTAATATCAATGATAGAGTTTCTTGACCATTTGCTGTTTTAATGACACAGAAATGAATGGAGACAAATAAATTGCTTTCTGTGTGTTTTATGAGCCTCTCTGTCAGTGAATAAATAACTTTTTCTAAAGGAACAACTTCTTTTATTAACTTAATGAGACAGCTGACGTCAGAAGATGGGCAAAGGTTGATGGCTTCCTAAATAAGAACTTAATTAAATTGATTTATAGGATGGCAAAGAGACATTTACCCAAGCAGGCCTACTCTACAACAACTTTACAAGGTTGGCTGAGTCTGCCAGTCTATGCGGATGACCTTTTCAGTAAACTGACCAAACATTTTGTACTCTGTGGTAAAAACACAGCAAGATCCATTTAGGGTTAAATTACCAGCAGATTCTGGTGACAACTCATTCCATCTAGTAAATTGCATAGCTGCATGTCATCTGCATAGAATCTAATTTACATATGTCTACATCAAATATCTTGGTCACCTTTACAAGTAATACATTATGTAAGAGCATTGATTTAGTTATGAACTTATTTACAGATGAGATGTGTCATAGTGGCAACTGAACTACATTTATGTTGGGTCATAATTAAAATGGACATTTTCTGTCTCCTGGTCCCCTGCAATTACATGCAGATATTTCCAAACATCTAGAAAAGGTAATTTGAAAAAAGAATATCACATGTAAAAATGCAGTTTACAAAATGCATTAGATGTATAGGAACACAACATTCAGCTGTGGGTACAGCTTTGTACTTTGGTATTTGTGGTGAAAAAACTGTTTGGTAGTAGAAACTAAGCCTACCAAGCTCTTCTACCACTATGGATTAGTGACTCAACAGAAAAAATATGTCCCAACCCAGGCTCCTCACATTACAAAGAAACTGTGCAAAAAATGAGGATAATTCTACAAAACAGAACACAACCCTTATTTGACCACTCTTCTGCTCAAATACAATACTCAACAGATAAAATCTGTTAAATTAGATATACATTTGTTTAAACAAGATATGCACTATATCAGGTAGATGATACAGGACACTATGCAATGTAATAGCAGTTCAGAGTACACCACCAACAGAGTGCACTTAATTACTGTTCATATCAGAAACAGGAAGCAGAAAATTGCCATGTGCTCCAATTATTTCTGATTTGGAAAATTGACGTAGTGTAATATTGTGTGTTGAACTTTCCTTCTGGCTAAAAGGAACCATGGGGGAACAATCCTTTCCTTAATTGTTCACTATAGAAGGACCTTAGAGAACCCCCAAAAGAGCTCCTACCCTCCGTGTCCTCCCTAAGGCTACGTATCAGCACACATTCTTTACTTGGAAGACAAATTTACCAACCATATGTAATCCATAACCTTCCAGTAACTAACATAAAATGGAAACATGATTTCTATACATACAGATTTCTCTGCTTCCTCCCGAATGGAAAGAGACGCTTAATAAAGTGTGAAAAGTAACTCAGAGACCGGATTATCTCCTACAGCATGCTTTTCCCAGAATAGTTAGGAATTGTGGATAATGGATAAAACCTAATTAATCTACAAATAATTGAATTGAATAGCTGGACTCCAGAGGCCTAAACAGATCCAGATATTCTACTAAGCAAAAAATTCTGCTTTCCTTGACATCTGGTACCTTTATAATCCCTTGGTTTCCTGTTGATAGGAGTGACTGTATCTCACTATTTTACATATTTAAGACACATTTATGGGAACTCCATGCAATCCAACAATACTGACCATTAGCAACACATATATAAATTGTCAGCCTTCAACACAGCTCCTTGTACATCAGCAAAACTCTAATTATATCACCTTTGTGGATACTTCACCATGCCAGTTTATTCTCCACAGCCTCTTTCTATGAACCATTTTAATACAGACCCAGTGGTGGTTACCCAATGCTCATATGCTGGTGACCCTTTCATTCAACGTTTTTTTGAGCTAGGTGATAAAAATGGCTGTCTTTTAGCACATCTGGCCAGACCGTATAAGGCTTTATTTACCAACTCCAGGGTATATAACTCCAATCATGTTTTGCAAAACTGAATTCATTGCAGACTTTTTTGTAATACTTTACAGCACACTTTAATTGCAAGGCGAATAAAATCTGAATAACCTTAACAATTATCCTGCAAAAATGAAAATTTTTAGACTTTAGTTTTTAGAAGAATAAGGAAATAGAACAGACGTTTGACGCTTTTGCAAAGCTCAAAATACCAGTTCTACATGGATACAAACAGAAGAGTGATACAAAACCTTTCAACACCTTCTTGTTCAAAATCCTGTTTTTTTAATCAATATATCCTAAAATATGGGCTACTTCAACCCAATTCATAAGAGAAAACCTAATAGTAATAATTCCCAAAGCCCCAGATTATTAATAAAATGTATGTATATATTTGTCATAATCCACAAACCTAAATGAAATTGTTTATATCAAGTTACTTCTGTAAGGTATTTTAAAGTGCCCATGCATTAGTAGATAGAGGGTGAGCCATTGCAAAACAAGAGGTACATCTGGGGTCCCCTAGAAGTATACCCCACAGGTATAAATAAAGAAAAGCTGTTTGTAAAAAGTAGGCACAGTGCAGTATATTGTTGTTTGCAGGTCCTCAGGAGTATTGGTCATATTTTTCTCTGTTTGGTTCACCAATAGTTGCCTAAACTGACCCTAATGTTCGGGTTGATTTTGAAGCCAAAAATGGTTTTGTGGAGTGCTTGTAGAGCAGTTAATGTAACAAAATATGCAATAGAAGATCTCCACGTATGTACAGAACTCTGGGCTGTGCAATAAAAAGGAGGTTGGATCTTCATAGGCATAGCTGACTTTAAGGGTAGCATGGAAGATACACCACATTACATCTCATTAGCGTCAGCAGCAAAATAGAAGATTCAGTATGTATTTCAGAACTAATTAACTACAAACAGTAAATTTAATTTTGATAGAATCAAGTAGTAGAATTATTCCTCTAGGCAAATGTTCTACAGTGTTCTTGAACCCTCAAACTAGTATTAAGATACAAATACTATGAAGACGTTTATACAGTAGGGAATTTCACCAACATTGGGTATGAGATACTGGCCCCGATTTATTAAAGTTCTCCAAGGCTGGAGAGAATACACTTTCATCAGTGAAGCTGAATAATTGAGCAAACCTGGAATGGATTTCCTAAAATCAAGCTATTTGTTAGCTATTTGTTAGCAAATGTTTTAAATACTGGTCCAGATCCATTCCAGGTTTGCTGTATCACCCAGCTTCACTGATAAAAGTGTATTCTTCCCAGCCTTGGAGAACTTTAATAAATCAGGACCACTGTGTAGGAGATGCAATGGGAAAGGTTCAAGTAAAACAAAGATATTAAACAGGTGACCCTTATCCACCCAAACACAGAGTTTAACTTGTGTATGTTCCAGCACACATATTCTTATTGACCAATGTTCATGGCTGGTCATTTTATAGTTTTCTTGGCCTTACATACGAAAGGTGGCCTCACTAATAAAAGAGGCAGGGAAAAACTCCAAAAAGTTAGTCATGCCCTTCTTCATCCACTCACTGTCCGCTGTACTTTATCCACTGTACATACACTTAGCTATGAAGTACAAACTTAAGTCTCCAAAACCACCATTTCACATTGCCAAAGTGCATCAGAACCCATCTCCTCAATTACCACTGTGCCAGTTCTGGTATATTAGTGTAAAATCACTTTTTGCTTCACTGTTTAGCAGAATCCTTCTTCAGCCTTTAAGTACTGGCAACAGTCATTTCTTGTACATTTTTCCTAAAGTATAATTAAATTGTTTATGTGAATTCTTTGGATTAAATTTAAATAATAATCCCATCACGTCTTAAAATGAAATACTAAAGACTATCAAAGCTATTGACTTTACAATCTTAGGCCAGAGTATAGGGTGAGATTTTAAATCCATAAATGCCATAACTGATTTATTTTAAAGCTTTTTACAGCTAAAATATTATGTGTCTAACCCTCATTAAATACCTAACAATTTAGGCTTAGCAGATCAATTGGCAGCATAAACTGCCTCAAGCTGTAA
Source organism: Pyxicephalus adspersus (assembly GCF_032062135.1). NCBI lineage: Eukaryota > Metazoa > Chordata > Amphibia > Anura > Pyxicephalidae > Pyxicephalus > Pyxicephalus adspersus. The sequence continues at coordinate 68,356,500 of NC_092859.1, forward strand.
CATACTGATATGTAAATATGGAAAATGTAATGTTATTCTACAAATTTGAAAAATACTAATTAACCAAGTTCATTTTCAAAGGTACTCCAAATGTGCATTTCACATTGAAATGCAGAGGAATTAATATAATCGATGTTTATAATGGATGGTTAGATGTACATTACTACACAGGCCATTTTTGGGGAAAAAAAGGAAAGCAAAATATAAAATAAGTGTTACACCTCTGAAAATGTATATTTTCTAATCCCTGTGTACCAAATTGCAGAAATGTCCTGTATATGACTAGAAAAAAATGGATTAGTACTTTAATGCCCAGATTTTACCTGGACAACATCACTTTTCAGGCCTTTTGATATTTGTGGTCAAAACACACATCATGGCATTGGTACATGAAGTAATTAAAAGAAACATCCATAAAATGTTTGTAAAGGACATCAGGAGGTATTTGTAATGTGTTTTTGCACCTACCATCATACTGTCATTTTTAAATTATACCCTAAAACTTCACAGTGGTACCATTAGTTCAATGCTTTTGGTCTGTAAACTTTCCACTTCTAGTTTTCTACTTTTCTATGGAATTACAGGTAGTCTCTGAGTTAGGAAAATCCGACATACAGACAACTGCTAAATACAAACTCTGCAGTGGTTTCTTTTTGCATATACAAAGCACAGCTTGCTCCAGAAGTTTATGAATGTCTAGGCTTCATAAGGTTTTTGTTTTTGCTTTGTTTTTGAATAACTTATGTTGAGGAATTTATACAGTAACTGACACCATGCTGCCTAATAATATGTTGAGACAAACATCTGTCCTAATTGCATTTATTAAATAAAGTACCTGTTCCAAATTACATTTAAATTCAATTTAAGAACAAACCTACTGTCCCTATCTCGTATGTAACACAGGGACTACCTGTGATTGTAGAAATAGAATTTCATAGAGTCACCATTTGCAGTGATTAATTTCTTTCAAAAAAAAATTAACAGTAGAATGCCATCAGACCAAAAACATTAGGCTCATGGTATTGCTCCATCCTCATCACAGTTAAGTACCTTGGTTTATATTCTTAAACTCTGTCTATATTCAGGTATATACAGTTAGGTCAATAAATATTTGGACAGAGACAACTTTAGTTTCATTTTTGTTCTATACATTACCACAATTATTTTAAATGAAACAACTCAGATGCAGTTGAACTGCAGACTTTCAGCTTTAATTCAGTGGGTTGAACAAAAAGATTGCATAAAAATGTGAGGAACTAAAGTCTTTTTTCAACACAATCACTTCATTTCAGGGGCTCAAAAGTAATTGGACAAATTAAAAAGCTAAAAATAAAATGTTCATTTGTGATACTTGGTTGAAAAACCTTTGCTGGCAATGACAGCCTGTAGTCTTGAACTCATGGACATCACCAGATGCTGGGTTTCCTCCTTTATAATGCTCTGCCAGGCCTTTACTGCAGCGGTTTTCAGTTGCTGTTTGTTTGTGGGCCTTTCTTTCTGAAGTTTAGTCTTCAACAAGTCAAATGCATGTTCAATTGTGTTCTGATAATGTGACTGACTTGGCCATTCAAGAATATTCCACTTCTTTGCTTTATTAAACTCCTGGGTTGCTTTGGCTGTATGTTTTGGGTCATTGTCCATCTGTATTATGAAACGCCTCCCAATCAATGACACTGCATTTACATGGATTTGAGCAGACAGTATGTCTCTGAACACCTCAGAATTCATTTGGCTGCTTCTGTCCTCTGTCACATCATTGATAAACACTAGTGTCCCAGTGCCACTGGCAGCCATGCACGCCCAAGCCATCACACTGCCTCCGCCATGTTTTACAGATGATGTGGTATGCTTTGGATCATGAGCTGTTCCACACCTTCTCCATATTTTTTTCTTGCCATCATTCTGGTGAAGGTTGATCTTGGTTTCATCTGTCCAAAGGATGTTTTTCCAGAACTGTGCTGGCTTTTTTAGATGTTTTTGAGCAAAGTCCAATCTAGCCTTTCTATTCTTGAGGCTTATGAGTGTCTTGCACCTTGCAGTGCACCCTCTGTATTTACTTTCATGCAGTCTTCTTTTTATGGTGGACTTGGATATCGATACGCCTACTTCCTGGAGAGTGTCGTTCTAGTGAAGGGGTTTCTCTTCACCATGGAAATGATTCTGCGATCATCCAGCACTGTTGTCTTCCATGGACGCCCAGGTCTTTTGCTGTTGCTGAGTTCACCAGTGCTTTGTTTCTTTCACATGATGTACCAAACTGTAGATTTTGCCACACCTAATATTGTAGCAATTTCTCGGATGTTTTTTTCTGTTTTTGCAGCTTAAGGATGGCTTGTTTCATCTGCATGTAGCGCTTTGACCACAAGTTGTCTGTTCATAGCAAAATCTTCCACATACAAGCACCCCCACTTAAAAAAATTTTAGGTCATTTATCTGCTTAATGGATAATGACATAAAGAAGGAATTGCCCACACCAGCCCATGAAACAGCCTTTGAGTCATTTGTCCAATTACTTTTGAGCCCCTGAAATGAAGTGGTTGTGTAAAAAAAAGGCTTTAGTTCCTCACATTTTTATGCAATCTTTTTTGTTCAACCCACTGAATTAAAGCTGAAAGTCTGCAGTTCACTGCATCTGAGTTGTTTCATTTAAAATTTATTGTGGTAATGCACAGAACTAAAACTAGAAAAAAAGTTGTCTCTGTCCAAATATTTATGGACCTAACTGTAAGGTAAGTATGTTTTTTATTGCACTTTGCTACATTTTAAATCACATTCATTGCAAATTAAGAGAAAAAAACAATACAATAATAAAAAAAAATCCAAGGAAAAAGCTCTACTCCATTAATTCAATACAAATTTGTTGCTACGCCTACCAAATATACAGTATGGAATTTAAGGCTCCTAAATCTAGCTTTTGCCAAACCACATATAAGAATGGGAAGAATGGTCACTTAAGGAACTTTGACAAGCCATGTTTTTTGCTACATTGGCTGGCCTGAGTATTTTGTACATTTCTAATCTGATGGGCTTTTCATACAAAATTTTATCTAGGGTTCACAGAGAATGTTCTGAAAAATGGAAAATATCCAGTGAGTGTCAGTTATCTGTGTGAAAATGCCTTGGTAGTGCCAGTGGTCAGAGAATGTCAAGACTGGTAATGTAAGAAAGTTTGAAAGTTAATTTCTAAATGCGCACATGTCAAACCTTAAAGCAGATGGGCTACAGCAGCAGGATACCCCACTCCTGTCAGCTGATAAATGAATTGAAAAAAAAAATGAATTTCTTGTGGGAGCAACATAAAAACTTGGACTCATCCTGTTATGTATTATAGATTCAGGCTGGTGATGGGGGTATAATGGTGCTGGGGATATTTACTTGTAATGTAGGACCCCTTAGTGTTAATTGAGTTAATTTAAATGCCACAGTGTATGTTAGTATTTCTGCTGACTATGTCCATCCCTTTATGACCAAAATGTACTTATTTTCCAATAGTTACTTCCAGTGAAAACACCCCATGTCACACAAGCCTAAACCCTCTCAAACTGTTTTCCTGGATATGACAATGAGTTCACTGTTCTCAAATGGCCTCCACAGTCACCAAACCTCAATCCAAAAGAGCACCCTTGGGATGTGGTGGAAATGAAGATTCGCCTAAAGGATCTATAGCTGCAAAAGCTGCATAATGCTATAATTTCAGCACGGGCCAAATTCTTTGAAGAATGTTTCCAGCACCTTGTTGAATTACAGCTGTTCTGATGTAAAAGAAATTCAACCCTTTACAAGTAAGGTGTACTGAATAGGCGGTTAGTGTTTTTCAGAAAAAAATGATACATTACTGTTATTGTGACATTTTGTGCATTTTTGCTCTGTTTATTGGTTGACAGGTGCATTTGAGGAATAACAATCTTGATTCGATTAAAATTGATGAATACATTTTTTAATGTAATTAATTATAGTTGGAGATTTAGGAGCCCCTGTCCTTTTCTGCACTACAAAAGATATGATCCCTAGTCAGACTAAACTAGCAATTTTTTCATTAAAATAATAGTTCTTTTATTTTATTATTTTAGTACTTTTTCCACCTCTGGTAATAACCACATTGCAATTACCTCCTCCTATCTTTTTCAAAGATGTTTCATGGAGTTCTTTTCCTGTGGTTTTCTAGGTTTCTCTAGTTTTGTCTTAATTTTTATTTTTGCAATTTTAGCTCAATTCTACCTAAATAATTTTTCTAGCATTTTCTAGCATTTGTGTTCGAAACATTAATTTTAAAAAAGCTGACTGCTATTTCTGCCATTGTCCTTTGTAGAATACCTGATCCAAGGATTCCCCTTTGAATGACAACCAGCATCATTCAAACCACTTCCTGTGAGCCCTGGGTGTTAAGGTATTATTACCATGCCTTGAACTTACAGAAGTATAGTAAATAGATTTCCATCATATCAGCACATGGTAATACTCTGTAAAGTTTAAAATTCAACCATTGTGGAATGGAGAAGTGGATCTGTGACGCCAATAGACTGGACAGAGGACACCTAAAAATGTATAATAAATGATTAATTATTCAACAAATGTATTAAAATAATTCACAGAATTATTAACATAATTGTATTTATTGTTAAATTTTATTTTCGATACTGAAGTAAAAAAGGGGAGCTGGATTAAAAGAAATAAATCTGCTCTGCTGGACATCTATCCAGTCTACTATCAAAAAAAAAAATTGTAATAATCTGGTGCATTAGTTTGGAGCACATCTAAATTATGTATGCACATAAAGCATGACTTTCACTAAAATACTGGTTGGTGTTCCGACTTCTGCTTTTAATACTTTCTGAATCGCTGACCCAGGATGAGTACACAGCTCAGGTGTGATGCTAATTGTCACACAACCTGTCACACGGTTTTCTCCATTCTTGTTTCAGGTGTGTAACGAAAGATAAATTCAGCAATGACAGCCTTCATAACTTTCAAATATAGGTCCAATTTAACATAACTTTAACACTGCAAATTCTTTCTTCATAAACTTTAGGCCTTCTGCATTTAAATATGTACTAAGATTTAGAATGTTAATATTATTCTGTTGAATAAATAGGAGTTTGCTGCATGAAAGATTCATGCAGTCAGCCCATGAACCTGTATGGGAGTTTTAAATGGTAGTATTATAGTAGAATATATAGTTTGTTAAATGGTAATATGCATGCAGTCAGTTCCATTAAAGCAGTAAAGCATGCATTAAATTAGTTAATTAACCGATTCAATTATTTACAAAAGAAAAAAACCCTTCCTATGTAAAGCGTTTTATTTTTAATCCTGTCTCTGCATAATACACAGAATTGCATACTTTAATCCTGTTGATATTTCCCTGTTATTAATTTAAATAGGATTACAAATGTGCCCTGAGATCCAGCAGAGAATCACAGTATGTAACTCATGTATATAGAGCTGAAAAAATAACACAAACATTCTTAATAGAAGAAAAGAAAAGAAAAAGAAAATCTATTATGAAACATTTCTTATTTTCCTAAAGAATACATTGCACTGAAGCTTAATCATGTTAATGGATATGCATTGCAAAATATTTTTTTGGCTTTCAAACAGTAAATAAAACACATTAAAAAAATTTTAGACGGCAAATCCTTAGTGTGATTTTGTTTGTGTCCCTCATGCAAGTAATGAGGAAAATTGCTGGTAATTTTCCTAATTCATCTGATCAATAGCAGTGCAGTAATTATGGTAAAAAAAGGAACACAATGCGACCAACTCCTTAGAGTTTGGTGGATATTCAAAACAAATACGCTTGCTTGAAATGTAAATGGATTAAAGACTAGGGAGGTATTGTAGTGAGAAGAAAAGCTTCAGTGGTAGCTGAAAAATTGTTAAGAATCTCAAATCTGTGAGATTATGATTTAAACTGTTACATAAAATAAAAAAAAAAGCATTTTAAATTGTTTGTGTTGACTAAAGAGAACCAGTCAAGACAGCTATTACCTATAGCCAATGTTCTCATTTAGTGCTAGGGGTTGCCATTTGTCCAAACTCAGAAAACAATATTAGATTTAAATCCGGCATGACATTCTAAGTGATGATGTGATCTGGTGACCTCCTTTAGGGTAATCATATGAGATTGCCCCCTAACTTTAGAAGAAACATATTGAAAATTATCCAAGACTGACAACTAATTTTATTGTTTTTCCATGTAAAGTAAGCCAGTCGCAAATCTGAATATATTAATAGTATAAGTCAAATGCAATTTACATCTAGGACCATTGTCAGTAGAAAAATTATAGAAAGTAATATCATTTATTAAACTAATGCAGGTACCTGAACTTGATGAAAGGAGAGTACTTTTTTAATGATGTATGGATGTCTGTGAAACTAATTACCACTTAGCTTGATGATTCGATGTGACTCATTTCAGTTATAAATTGAGTTCTTGTTTTCTATATATCTAAGACATGCAAGTTAAAGTATCAGTGCAGTCTATAATTGCATATGATAAATGACCTTGCGATACAGCTTTTTATATACATTCAGCCCTGAAAATTAAAATAAACAATAATTTGAGGTATTTATTTAAGAAAAAAAGTTTTATATTTAATTTTTTTACCCACAATGGTACCAGATCTCAGATTGTGTTTGTATTATATTTTCGACTGTTTAAGGAGGACCTATGGTGGCCTACTGATACTGGTTTTGTGTTAAATGTTTTGACATTCGTGTCTATCAAACCTGGCATTTTTAGCTGATGATCATTAAACCTTAACATATTATGAACAATACATAAGCAGAGGTTACATTTAGTGAAAAGGTCATGTCAAAATTATCAGTACAGAAATATATGTCACTGATAATACATTTAAATCACAACTTTTCCAATAAAACCCATCTCTTTATTGATCAGTGAGGCCATATTTTAATTTAATTATCCAATTTTCCAATGTCTATTGATTATGCACCAGATGAAAGTAAAACTGGTGTCAGGCTACCTTATGTATTCTCTTTTGTTAAAATAAAGAAGCTAGGTAGAAGCTAGAAGGTAGTGTCGATATATATTTGAAGATGTCGCCCACCCCTTATAATGACAGTGGTAAAATATATAACTTACTTTCATTTTAAATCCTATTGATAATAGTCACCACATCAATAAATAGGAGTACATTTCTCAAACAGGGACACAGACAATATATTCTTAACAGAACATACTTCAGAGCTACAAGTTCATGATTCATGTCTGTAGTTGTATCCCGTGAAATAATATCTAGTTTAGGTAAGAGTGTATTCTTTAGCATTGCTTGCTTGTAGGCTGGATGTCAAAGTTTGATGTCCTTCAAAGCTGAAAATGTATGATGCTTTGCTGAGGTGCTAAAGTACTATTCCCAAAGCTTTTGCCTTTTTATAGCCATTATTTCTGCCAATTCTTCAGGGTTAAAAATTGATGTTTTTCTGTGATTGAGTGATAATCTGTAAAAAAAACATTTTTTATCTGCACAAATACTTCAGTCTTTTTCATTGTCAGCCACTCTACTTAATGTTGGTGTCTGTGTCTCTAAGGAAAAGATCTGTTTTTCAAGACAAGGAAGTGGTAACGGGAGCACGTTTTTTTTTTTTTGCAATGCAAAGGTGTCACACCAGGCTACTGTTGTCCGAAAGGTCAGATTTTTATAGCCAACATAATCCATAGTCTGAAGCAACAGGACTAGCAGAGGTGTCTTAGAGCCACCCTAACATCATGTTAGTGACTGTCTATACACATTTCATGTACTACAACAGAGTTCAGACAGATCTGACATGATTTTTACTATTGCTGTCCCTGGGGAAGTAGTGTACTGGATACTTACAGTCATC